>NC_080397.1:55551370-55852338 GCF_030265065.1 Corythoichthys intestinalis | reverse complement strand
ACAACATATGGGAAAACAATCTACATTTCCTATTTAACTGAACTCATTTAATAATGCAAATAAGGTTGCTTAAAAGTTGGTGGGGACAATTTGAGCATCCTGAAAAGTTGCTAGTGTTATGTCCCTACCGTTCCCACGCAAAGTTGCAAACCTGTGCCCTTTCCTGGAAAAAGCAGAAGAGGGAGTACTGTAAACAGTACAGTACTGTTTGGAACTTTTGTTCAAATTTAAAAAAAAAAAAAAAAAAAAAAAAACTTTTTTCGGTATCGGATGGTGACTTCGTATCAGCAGATTCTCAAAGTCAGGTGACTGGATGCAAAATTATGCGATTGGGACTTCCCTAAAAATCAGTTTATTTTTCGAGCAGATCTGGTTCGTCTATCACTGTCAATAGCAGCCAATGAGTTAAAGATGAGAAGTGTAACAAAGCAAAATTTGATTTGAAGTCAAGACGGTGAGTCATTCACCTCAGCATAGGCGCGCCAGAGGTGTTGAGAGCTTTATAGGTGAGGAAACGGTCTCTCGCAGACATCCTCGGTCTGTAATAACGCATCAGGCCATCAAACTGTTTCAGCGAGACGCCAGTCGGCCTCTGAAGGGAACAGGCGGAACAGCACGTATTTGGTCATTGTGGAGGAGTAAACACGTACTCTCTTATTATAATTATACCTGGCGGCTGACTAACAGCTGGAAGGCGTAGTCAACAGCAGAGCGTTTGTGAAGCAACAAAGATTTGAACTTCATTTTCTCCACATCGTTAAAGGTGTCAAACACAACAGCCAGGAGCTAGAGGGTGCAGGAGAGGCAACAACAAGGTTGGAAAAGTATTAAGAACCATTGTATCAGTCATGTTGCGCTTGAACGACTTAAAGCAAGGCTCTACCAGATTCATGATGAAGTAGAGTTCAATGGACAGGTACACAATGAAGAATATACAAGACCAGCGGTTCTTTGAGTAAGCTGGCATCATCACATCTGGAAAACTACAAAAGAAAAAAAAGGCAAGTATAACTCATGGTTGTTTATTTCCCTGTCACATGGTGCTTTTGCGCTTACTTTGCCGTGGTCAGTAGCACAAAAAGACTGACCATGCTGTTCTCCAGTGTGTTGAAGTACTGTGGTGACGAGACAGATGCTCCAGAAATTTAGCCAGAATACACACAAACATCTCAAAACGAGAACATTACCAAAAGAAATTAAATCTAAATTTACCGGATCTGATGAGTTTGTGGAAAAGAGGCAGAATCCTAGATTAAAACAAACAAAAAACAACAATAAAAAAAGTTGATAATCATTTTTGGAAAAAAAAAAAAAAAACATATTTGAGGTGAATCACTTTAAGAAAATCTGCAGCAAAAAGTCATATAGCAAACATATAGTAGCCAAGTATATTTCAAAATTATTATTTTTTTGATCCTACCTTAATATTTCGAATTCAGTTGGTTTGTATTACCATAATCTTCGGACTATAAGGCACACCTGACTATAAGCCGCCACCCACCAAATTTGACACGAAGCGGCATTTCTTCATAGATAAGCCGCACTGTAAGACGCAGTTGTTCTCACTGTATTATGGGATATTTACACAAAAAGATATTAACTGGTAACACTTTATTTAACAGTGCCGTCATAGGACTGTCATAATTATGACATGACACTGTCATGAGCATTAATGAATGCTGATGACAGATGTCATTTAGTGTCATTCGGGAAAATATCTCACTTTTGAATGGATGTAAAATATCTGAGCTGGACATAAATGGAGTTAGGGACAAAATTTGCCAGCTGACACCTAATGACATCTGTCAAACATTCATTAATGCCCATGACAGTGTCATGTCATAATTATGACGGTCTTATGAAAGTTTTATGACGCCGCTGTCAAATAAAGTGTTAAGCTAGGGCTGGGCGATATGGCCTTAAGCACGTATCGCGGTTAATTGAGCAGATTTCGATAAATTCGCCCAAGCGGACTGTTATATAATTTGAAAATCTGAATCAATGCATGAAATAGATTAACCGTTTCTTGTTGATTTATTTACCAGCTTTCAATTTAATATGTTTAACAATCGTACATGCAGTCTAAACATTGAGTATACAAAAATTTATTGTAAACAATAAGAATTCAAGTATGAACATTTATAACAGCTTGTATGGCTTGAACAACGTACATTGTCAAAATCAACATGCCTGTGCAAACATGTCATTGTAATACAAATGACTTACAGCTTATAAAGTACACTTCAAAAAGACAACTTATTGTTCATGGCTGCTGTGACATATTTGCTTAACACAAGTCTTTACTTCAAGGTTTCAGTTTTTTTTTTCCCCAGTGCATTTTTTGATACATGCAAGCACACATGAACCCCCACACAGACACACACACATTAAAGCTGCATTGATCTAATGACACAGAATTAACCACATACAGAAAAATAGCTGGAGCCATTAAACAGTCATATTAAAATTTTCACTGTTGGATTGTACTTTATGCTGAATGCTTTACTGTCACAACAGCCATCAGAAATCACACATAAACAGAGATACACAATAACGTGACATACTAATTGCTGGATGCAGTCCGTGCCCAATCCACTCATTAAGTTCAGCTGTTTCGCCAAGGTTAGAGCCGCTATCCGACTCCATCACGTTTATCTGTAGCGTTAGCCGCTTGCGTTAGCCACTAGCGTTACCCTGTGTCTTGGCTACTAGTAGAAAGCATTGAAAGCATCCTCTTTGAAAAATTGTGAGAACAAGGGAGGACAGCGGGTGAAAGCCTGTCTGGATGCCGCCAAGAGTCTATTTAATGTCGGGTGAAGGTTTGGCGAACCTCCCTTAAGCCCAACTCCATCACGTTTGCTTGTAGCGTTAGCTGCTAGCGTTAGCCACAGGGCTCTTGTTTGTTTGGCTTCCTGATAACCACGTGACTCCATACGTAAGCACACTTTCTGCTTTCTTAAAGGGGAATGAACATTGAGTCAAAGCGGGATGAAAAGACTATATTTTCTTGTTTTATTAAATTACCGAATTTACCATCATGGTTAAAATTACGTCGGTCGTCGTGAAGAATTTCGGTGCCGGTAAATTTTCGTTTTACCGCCCAGCTCTAGTGTTAACCCAAATAAACCAACAAATAACCTGCACTGGACTATAAACCGCAGGATTCAAAATGAGAGAAAAAAGTAGTGGCTTATAGTCCGAAAATTACGGTAATTTTAACAGTACCCATTATGAATTTCTGTGATAATCATTTAATTTCAATTTCATGCAAAGTGACCCCTTGTTTTTCGCAGTTAATGGGGACCAGATCCTGCCTCAATAAGTGAAAAACTGCATAGTATTGCCCCCCAAAAACCTCCCAAATGTTTTTTTTGTTCGTTTGTTGTTTATGTTGTTGTTTGTTCGTTGTTTATATATATATATATATATATATATATATATATACTGTATTTTTCAATAAATGGTTTATAAGCACTTAAAATTTAATAATTATGATAAGTTTTAAACATGTTGATGTCCCACCATATTATTTTTAAACAAGAATAAAGTAGAACAATGCTTGTCTTTATTAAATGCTTCATTGAGTGAGTCCACTCAAATCCGCTCAAGCTGCTCACTGACACACAATGAGTTGCCACAACAACTATTTAACAAGTTAAACAATGATTTACGCCTGCTCTATAAAATACTGCATTTATTCTTTTTTTTTTTTTTTTGATGAGGGAAAAAAATCCCTGATGGACTGTGGGCACGAAGTTTGAAGCAAAGTTTGAAGCGCAAAGTAGCGAGAGATCACTGGAAATATATATTTATTTTTTTTGGTCATAAATGGTACAATCCGCATCCATGTTACAGCTGGATCTCCCCCTAAAAATCCCATGTTAACCTCAAATGTAAGCAGTACACTGGTTGATGTCAAAACTGACAGAGAATAAAATAAAGATTCATAAGTTTGTAATTTTACGCATTTATTATGGAGTATTTATTGGTTGAAATGAGAAAATTTGAGAAAATCTTAACATTTCGATTCACAGTGTGCGCCCCTAAATTTTGGCTAGCTCCCCTAAATTTTTAAGGTAGGGACCAATGTGCTCCTTGTAAAAAATGTTAGTCTGGAACCCTGATGAAAGCCCAGGCCAGCAGCTCTAGCCGCATGGTTTCCCATGCAACGCACACAACGGACCTGCGTGCACCCGTTACAATCATTTTATTCTGAATTTTATCTTAATGTGTGCGAGTGATGAGGTCTATGTATGGGTTGATGTTGCTACTTACCCAAGATAGCAAATATAACCATGAAGAACAGGAGTAGAAGGAGGATATCAATGAATGGTGGGAGCGACTGGAAGATCTGCCGCAAATTTCTGATCAGAGAGGAGAAATACAATTCATTAGCTTTGCAGAAAAAAATCCACATGTGGTAATGCTGACAAACTCATATTACATATACACATACAGTGCCTTGCAAAAGTATTTGGCCCCCTTGAATCTTGCAACCTTTCGCCACATTTCAGGCTTCAAACATAAAGATATGAAATTTCGTGAAGTGGAACAACATTTATTGGATAATTTAAACTTTTTTAACAAATAAAAAACTGAAAAGTGGGGCGTGCAATATTATTCGGCCCCTTTACTTTCAGTGCAGCAAAGTTACTCCAGAAGTTCAGTGAGGATCTCTGAATGATCCAATGTTGTCCTAAATGACCGATGATGATAAATAGAATCCACCTGTGTGTAATCAAGTCTCCATATAAATACACCTGCTCTGTGATAGTCTCAGGGTTCTGTTTAAAGTGCAGAGAGCATTATGAAAACCAAGGAACACACCAGGCAGGTCCCAGATACTGTGGTGGAGATGTTTATAGCTGGATTTGGATACAAAAAGATTTCCCAAGCTTTAAACATCTCAAGGAGCACTGTGCAAGCCATCATATTGAAATGGAAGGAGCATCAGACCAGTGCAAATCTACCAAGACCCGGGCGTCCTTCCAAACTTTCTTCTCAAACAAGGAGAAAACTGATCAGAGATGCAGCCAAGCGGCCCATGATCACTCTGGATGAACTGCAGAGATCTACAGCTGAGGTGGGAGAGTCTGTCCATAGGACAACAATCAGTCGTACACTGCACAAATCTGGCCTTTATGGAAGAGTGGCAAGAAGAAAGCCATTTCTCAAAGATATCCATAACAAGTCTCGTTTAAAGTTTGCCACAAGCCACCTGGGAGAGACACCAAACATGTGGAAGAAGGTGCTCTGGTCAGATGAAACCAAAATTGAACTTTTTGGCCACAATGCAAAACGATATGTTTGGCGTAAAAGCAACACAGCTCATCACCTTGAACACACCATCCCCACTGTCAAACATGGTGGTGGCAGCATCATGGTTTGGGCCTGCTTTTCTTCAGCAGGGACAGGGAAGATGGTTAAAATTGACGGGAAGATGGATGCAGCCAAATACAGGAACATTCTGGAAGAAAACCTGTTGGTATCTGCACAAGACCTGAGACTGGGACGGAGATTTATCTTCCAACAGGACAATGATCCAAAACATAAAGCCAAATCTACAATGGAATGGTTAAAAAATAAACATATCCAGGTGTTAGAATGGCCAAGTCAAAGTCCAGACCTGAATCCAATCGAGAATCTGTGGAAAGAGCTGAAGACTGCTGTTAACAAACACTCTCCATCCAACCTCACTGAGCTCGAGCGGTTTTGCAAGGAAGAATGGGCAAGAATGTCAGTCTCTCGATGTGCAAAACTGATAGAAACATACCCCAAGCGACTTGCAGCTGTAATTGGAGCAAAAGGTGGCGCTACAAAGTATTAACGCAAGGGGGCCGAATAATTTTGCACGCCCCACTTTTCAGTTTTTTATTTGTTAAAAAAGTTTAAATTATCCAATAAATTTTGTTCCACTTCACGATTGTGTCCCACTTGTTGTTGATTCTTGACAAAAAATTAAAATTTTATATCTTTATGTTTGAAGCCTGAAATGTGGCGAAAGGTTGCAAGGTTCAAGGGGGCCGAATACTTTTGCAAGGCACTGTATTAGTGACTAGCACTCAAAGGTTTTGGGTCACCCTTGGGTTTTTTGTACTCATTGGCTGCAATTGGCTGCAATGGATTTCTAACTCATTTCGACCAGATGAAATGGATTAGCCGTCCATTGCGGTCAACGGCAGATAATAAGTTAATGTAAATACTTTTTTTTCCAAAACTAAAAAAAAAAACCAGTAAGATATTCAGAAACACTGCAACAAGGTAAATAAAATCTCATTGACCTCTCAACTTTTTTATGTTTGCGTATACAGCAATTCATAGCTGGTCAAACATGGTTCACCTGCGTACAGCGCCGCAGTATCTGCAGTCCACCAGGAATATTGGTCTGAGGGCGCGGGTCACTCGCATGTGGGACGTCTGTCGGACCAGAACCACTATGGCCTCCACGAACTGCAGCAGCAACACACATGACTGGAAAAAGAGATGGGAGCTGTAACTAAGACACATTTGCTCATTCGCCCCTCCCAATCAAAATGGATTCGACCTCTAGCGCTGTCATTGGCACTGAAAGATGAGTATTCACTGCTATAACCAGTGTGTATTTCTGTTTTTACATTTTAGTTTCATTTAGCTTTCATCAACATTTACATTAACATATACAGTGGGGCAAATAAGTATTTAGTCAACCATTAATTGTGCAAGTTCTCCAACTTGAAAATTTTAGAGCAGCCTGTAATTGTCAACATGGGTAAACCTCAACCATGAGAGACAGAACGTGGGGGGAAAAAAAACAGAAAATCACATTGCTTGATTTTTAAAGAATTTATTTGCAAATCATGGTGGAAAATAAGTATTTGGTCAACACCAAAAGTTCATCTCAATACTTTGTTATGTACCCTTTGTTGGAAATAACAGAGGCCAAATATTTTCTGTAACAAGCTTTTCACACACTGTTGCTGGTATTTTGGTCCATTCCTCCATGCAGATCTCCTCTAGAGCAGTGATGTTTTGGGGCTGTCGTTGGGACACACGGACTTTCAACTCCCTCCACAGATTTTCTATGGGGTCGGGACTGGCTAGTCCACTCCAGAACCTTGAAATGCTTCTTACGAAGCCACTCCTTTGTTGCCCTGGCTGTGTGTTTGGGATCATTGTCATGCTGAAAGACCCAGCCACGTCTCATCTTCAATGCCCTTGCTGATGGAAGGCGATTTTCACTCAAAACCTCTCAATACATTGCCCCATTCATTCTTTCCTTTACACAGATCATTCGTCCTGGTCCCTTTGCAGAAAAACAGCCCCAAAGCATGATGTTTCCACCCCCATGCTTCACAGTGGGTATGGTGTTCTTCGGGTGCAATTCAGTATTCTTTCTCCTCCAAACACAAGAAAAACCTGTATTTCTACCAAAAAGTTCTATTTTGGTTTCATCTGACCATAACACATTCTCCCAGTTCTCTTCCGGATCATCCAAATCCTCACTAGCGATCAGCAGACGGGCCTGGACGTGTACTTTCTTCAGCAAGGGGACACGTCTGGCAGTGCAGGATTTGAGTCCTTGGCGGCGCATTGTGTTACTGATAGTAGCCTTTGTTACTGTGGTCCCAGCTCTCTGTAGGTCATTCACTACGTCCCCCCGTGTGGTTCTGGGATTATTGCTCACCGTTATTGTTATCATTTTGACGCCACGGGGTGAGAGCTTGCATGGAGCCCCAGATCGAGGGAGATTATCAGTGGTCATGTATGTCTTCCATTTTCTAATAATTGCTCCCACAGTAGATTTCTTTACACCAAGGGTTTTACCTATTGAAGATTTAGTCTTCGCAGTCTGCTGCAGGTCTACAATTTTGTCTCTGGTGTCCTTCGACAACTCTTTGTTCTTGGCCATAGTGGAGTTTGGAGTGTGACTGACTAAGATTTTGGAAAGGTGTCTTTTATACCGATAATGAGTTAAAACAGGTGCCATGAATACAGGTAACGAGTGGAGCTCGTTAGACCTCGTTAGAAGAAGTTACCGTAGACCTCTTTCACAGCCAGGAATCTTGCTTGTTTGTAGGTGACTAAATACTTATTTTCCACTCTAATTTGGAAATAAATTCTTTAAAAATCAAACAATGTGATTTTCTGTTTTTTTCCCACATTCTGTCTCTCATGGTTGAGGTTTACCCATGTTGACAGTTACAGGTCTCTCTAATCTTTTCCAGTAGGAGAACTTGCACAATTGGTGGTTGACTAAATACTTATTTGCCACACTGTATATCCCCAGTGGCGCAACTACACGTTGAGCAGCGAATGCGCCGCATATGGGCTATCCATTGACTATCTTGAATGTACAAATAGGGTTAGGGTTGTATATATCAAGATTTGTTGAACATTATAAGCGCCACATCAGTTAAATACCTTAACCATGGTCCTCTTGTGTCGTATGAAGGTGTGGAAGCCCAGCCAGCGGAGCTTCATGCACAGCTCAAATGCCACAATAACCAAAGCGAGCAGCTCCAGGGTGGCGTGAACCTGCACGGGGGATCGAACATGTTCAGCGAAGGTTTTACATTTATTTTGACATGCATGCGTTTTCTCTCACGTAGACGTCCAGGCGCAGCGAAGGCACCGCAGGAGCTTCACACAGCGACAGCGTCATGAGCAATAGGCCTGTCAGCAGCTCCATCACGTAGAAGAGATGGTTATGGGCAAAAAGGTATGCTGCCAGCGCTTTGGTGTTTCGAGGGTGGGTAAAGAACTTGTCATTGTTCTCTCCCTCCTATAGGTGAACGTCACAAAAAGAGATACTTTCATTTAAAAAACATTACAACATTAAATTCAACAAGTTTTTTTTCCCCCCAGACTCACAGAAGCATACATTAAACCCTTTATAGGGCACTCATTGGCTGCTATTGACGGCGCTAGATTTCCAATCCCTTTTGACTGAGTGACTGGAAGCCAACCAGCCACCAAGTCAGAATGGATTGGAAGTCTGATGTTGTCAATGGTACTGAAAGGTGAACATTCACAGCCAGTTCCACCACTATAAATGATTTGGACGTTTATCATTGTTAATGGCAAGCAATGAGTTTAGGCATGTAGGCCAAACTTGGACGCAAAAATGGTGTTGCCTGTGTTTTTCCAACCTTTTCTGAGTCACGGCACGCTTTTACATTGGAAAAAATCTTGCGGCACACCACAAACCAAAAATGTTCCAAAATTAGTTTCTGTACAGTATGTTTGATTATAAAATCATTTCTCAGTATTTATACTTACTCAGTGTGAAACTTAAGTGTGTTTAGATGAATACAAAGCCGATATCCTGGCAGGAACCTTCTTCACCTGCTCTCAGCGTCTCTCTGTTTTAATTTTTTTTTTTTAGAATGGTTCGGCTTGAAAAGCTTAGAATTATCAAACAGGAGGACTTTAGCAATGTCTTTTACCACATTAGGGCCGAGCATTTCACTGACAATGGCTTTGCAGACAGGTAGTATTAACTCATTTACTCACAGACACGTATAAATATACGTTCTATTTTTAAATGCTTCATTTTCCCAAAAACATATTTATACGTCTTTTGTGTTTTTTTTTTTTTACAAGAACATTCTATAGACCCAACCCACGTGACGTCACAACTCCGCCCTCCTGACTGGTGCCGCCCAATTGTCCGTCAACACATCATGTTTATCTGTTACGGCTACGTACATTCCTCCTATTACGGCGTGTTTTTCTGCTCGTTAACATTAATAATCAAAATGGTGAAGGCGTGTGTGGCAGTTGGTTGCAGTAACAGAGAAGATAGACGGAGAGACTTGAAGTTCTACCGTATTCTGAGAGACCCGAAGAGGAGAGCGAGATGGACAGCTGTAATTCGACAAGAAATCTGGGCACCAAACGATCACCACAGACTATGTAGTAGTCATTTTATACCTGGTAAGATGCATTTAATATATATTTAGAAGATTTTGGGCTGACAACCACAATTAAGATCATTGTGTGACGTTGGTGATTGGGGTCTATATAGTTGCCTATTTTTCTTTGGGGGCGGAGTTGTTGTTTTGCTGTTGTTGTTGGCGGTAAGCAGAGTAAAAAGAGGGAGAAAAATACCACGACTTCCGTGTCTAATTTTTCGCCGCCAAGCAAGCGTTACAATATTAATTAAAAAATGAATGAAAACTAAATACTATTGAATATGTCATCATTATCATTTTAAACATTTAAGTGACGGGTAAAAATAGATTATGACCGGATTTTTATGACCCTGACAAACAAAATGACAGACAACGAAAATGTCTAGCGCAACCTCTGACTCCCGGCCAACAGTTTGTGTCGTCCAAGTTGGTACGGCTAGATGAAAATAATGTACTGTTTTCCTATTGTTTGATGTGAAAATTGTTATAGAATGCTTATGTGAAAGATGTTATAGAATGTAACATGTAATAACGTGTAGTACATAAAAAGTAACGTCAATTACTTTGCCGAGTAACTAATTACTTTTACAATGAGGTAACTGAGTTACCACCAATTATTTTTTGGGAGAAGTAATTTGTAACTGTAACTAATTACTTTTTTAAAGTAAAATTAACAACACTGGCCTTTATACAGTTCACTCCTGAACCCTCTGTAGGAATTGCACCATTTGAAGCTTCAAAATAACACAATCAACGACTTTGACACGTTGAAATAAAACCATAAAATCATGTGATGCCGCAGCTCTGCTTGCAAATACAATAGAGTACTCTTGCAGGCATGCACGTGAATACCTGCAAGTAGATGGCCGCCTCCTGGTAGTTCATCTCCCAGCTTTGCCGCAAAGTCACGTTGTGTGCTCGGTGGGTTTGAGGCCCAGGTGTTGACACCACACCGCTATTTACTACGTCATTGTTTCCCACATCACCATCTGGTGGAGAAAGTTTAAAAGAAGAGTTAACAAAACATCAGACATAAACACAGTTGTAGTACACAGCTTCTCCTACCAAAATAGGAGGAGACCACCAAAGGCACCTCATTGCTTCTCGAATCTTGTAAAGATGTGAGATAGCTGTTTAAATGCTCCATTGATCCTTTTAGATCTACATGTGTGTGTGCTCCTCTGTGATGGAAGTCCACAGCATGTTATTTGCAATGCTACAGTTGTTTCAGCTTCCTAACACAAATAGCCAACATTCCACAAACACACATGTTGTGCTTCTCCAGCTGCATGCTTGCGCTCTGTTCTCATCCTCCGCAAAGTGAATTATTCCATGATTCAGGCGTAACGCCTTAAAATGTTGTCACAATCAAACACTCAAATCTGAAAAAGGCAGGCACAGCCTTTTTTGTGGTCGATATGTGACACTACAGTGTGAAGCTCAAATTCCATTTCACCGTTAATGCGGAAAGGAGCACAAGTAGTGTCCACTTTCGGCTATTTCAATCCATGATATGTCAGGGAACAATCACATTTGGAGCAAAAACTCTGACTGATCTAAAGAGTCATGAAAAAGAGCTATGATCCCTGAAAATCGCATCATGTGACCCGTCATATGACTTGTAATCACTGCAGTCTCATTCAAGGAATCCAATTTCAAGAGTTCCGTCCGTTCGGAATAGTCTGCCAAGGATATTCCCTAGTAACAGAATGTTTCGTTCTAATCAGACACTCCTCAGTCTCCGGAATTCTTGAAAACAACATTTTCTCTTCCTGTTCATGCCCAGTCCTGATCCGCTCAAGCACAAAATACACTTTGAATACTGCACACAGCATAAATTCACACACATGCTACACATGACCACCAAGGAGGGGCTGAGGATTCTGCTGAGGCAACATTTTCTCTGATGAGTCACTATGTAACTTTTATGGAGAGTGACACAAAAGGCTGAGAGGATGCTTGCATGTCCTACAAAAGTGGACTACAGGTGGGAAAAAAATAGTATTGATCCAACACTTTATTGAAGCAATGCTAATTGGTGTGTGTATATACCGTATTGGCCCGAATATAAGACGGCCCTGATTATAAGACGACCCCCTCTTTTTCGAGACAAGTTTGAAAAAATACTTTTTGAACACCAAATTAATTTTTATACAGAAAATAATTACAGTACATCCGAAACAAATGATTATAACAATATATTTGAGCAACAAAGCATGTTCTTTTGCCTCATTCAAATGTTAATATCTGATCATTTAAATATGTAAACTAAAGTGCAATCACATTCGTAAATGAATGGCTTCTGGTTTTCGAAATGTAAATAAACTAATCTATTGTGATGAAACAACAAAATTGCAATAACTGCATTAACCATCAAAGTGAAGTCTAACTGTAACTGTAGTCTTGAAACAAATCAGAATAAGGAATAACACTGGAATAAAACAATGCAAACTGGTTAAACTAAAAATTAGCTGAGATCTGTCATGACAGAACATCGCTTCAATGATATCTGGCGCCATCTAGCGTCGTGAATGGGTATAATGTCTAAACCGCGAATATAAGACGACCCCCTCTTTTTCAGTCCTATTTCAATGCAAAAAACACCGTCTTATATTCGGGCCAATACGGTATATACTGTATATTTATTACAGGTGTGACAAAATATCAAAATGGTGATATATCTTGATATTCTGCATCAAAAAGGGTTAGCGATATGCTCGTGCCAAGAATCAAGATATCGTTTTAAAAAGGTGTCAATGTTTAAAAAAAAAAAAAAAAAAAAAAAAAAAAAAGGAACCAACAAGTTGCTACCAAAATCCTTCGCCATAATAGTGTTTCAGTTAATTCTGACGGCGCTCGACGCCCAGTCCATTAGGACCAGGAAGGGCAAATGAACGTTCGTTCGTTCGAAACCAGCGCATTCACTGTCATTCTTTCCGATTTACGGGGCATTTACAGGTCACTTTCTGTTTATTTTAGGGCATTTACTGGTCAATTCCTGTTGAGTTTGAGTCGCTGCCTATTCATTCATGAGTCACCTCCTGTTCTGCAACCCAAAATTAAACAGGAAGTGACCAATAAAATGCCCCAAAAGCAACAAGAGGTGACCCTGAAATAGTGATAAACTTACAGCAGAAGGATGAAGCTTGTTTTTCTGTTCGTAAGTTGTTTTCTGGAAAGAATTCCTGACCAATGTATCGATAATCGTATCGCCATATCATGAGATCATTAAGATCGTGAACTTTGTATTGCAAATTGTATCGTATCGTGAAGTACCAAGAGGTTCCCACTGTACATACAGAAATACACGTATATATCATATATATGATACCAACAGCGCACTACCAATCCAAACCAAAAAGTCTGAAATAATGAATGCAAATAACGATGACCTGTTCTTAAAGCAACACTTGTTAACTTTTCAGTTTTTGTCGATTTTAGCGACACCAGTGGACAAAAGTGGCAGTGTTTTGCCTTAAGGAAGACTGCGTTTCCCATGAAGACCAGTGCTGCGTTTCCCATGAGGACCAACGCACAGCCGCACAGTGTCGTAATATCATCAACTAATCAAAAATCAATCACCCGGTCGCCTGCAGATGGCTTAAACAACATTTCTGTTTCCAGGGGCTGTGTGAAGGATGAATAGTAATAAGGTAATGAATCCAGTTGTGGCTAAACAATATCATATGACAGTTAGCAACCGTGCGGCTTAGTGTGGCTAACTCCCCCACCCGAGTTCGTTTAAGGGGTGGGGGCGGGGTGTCATGCCAGCGAGTGAAACCCGGGCCAATGTTTATTCTGTATATCCTGGTAGCAACCATTGTTTTCTCCTGCTCAGACTTTTTGTCTCTTTTGTTGCGCTGACATCTTTACAGAATTCGTGCGAAAGCGTTCGCAACGACTTCCGTCTTTATAATGAAAGGGGGAAGTGACGTATGCCATAATGTCAGCACATTTGTACTTTTTTTTGTGTGTGGCTGGGTTCCTGCCACCCTCCTTAAAGTTAATCAGTGCTGGTGAAAGACTCAATCAAGATATAAAAGAGGTGTCATTCAACTATTTGTCAGTCGACATATTATCACAAATGTTATGAAAATATTTTATAAAGGTTAAAAAGTTACCTAGTGTTGCTTTCAAGTACTCAAAAACACTAAATGTGAAATCTGGGCCTCTTCAATTCAACACAAAAAAACTAATGCTCTTTATTACAGCTATTCAAGTGTTCTGCTTGTAAGTTACTGGCAGAGCGAGACTACAAATATTACTTCTGCCATTTGTTGAAATGTTCTTATAAAATAAAATTGGCCAACTTCTTTGATCTCTTATGCCACAAGGAGTGTGAAGACAGCCTTGTTGAGAGCCACTGGTGTAACATGATTATGAATCTCGAAAACAGATATTTGACATTTAAATTACTAGTACATATACTATAATTTGCAACTGTAAATAGCTATATACAAAGCTGTACCATATGAATTAAGTTTGATGTACATTCATGGCTTATTGGATCATGTTTCAGTGTCATGGACGACTATAGATGTCCAATCCATTTTAACGGGGAAAGGATGGCAGAGAACGATCACTGTCAGCCCTCCCAGTTCAAATGAATAGGCCACCTATCACGTAAATGGGAGCCAATGGGTGTATATTTAGTGATTCTGTATCCAGCCTAAAAAGGAGACATTTTATTTTATTGTGCAAGCCCGGAAAAGTACAAAATTAATTAAAAAATCAATCTAATTTATTTTTAAATTACCAAAAACAATCACTTGCTTTATAAAGGGTTAACACACAGAGTCTCGACCATCAGTACAGGACACCATCTTGGATTCAATTGATTCATTCCATGTTATTTTTACTATTTAGAAAAATATTATTTATATTTGGGGTCCAAAAAGTGAAGAAGACAAATATCTGTACTCACTCTCGTCCCCCCTCTCTGGGTCTTCATTAAGTAGACCGCTGTTTGCATCGTCCCATGTGAGGATGAGAGGCACGTCATCGTCGTCGACTTCCATTCTTAATACACATAAAACATCATTACGTATCCCGACATAATTAGGCAAATATAGTTGTAAAGCTAGCTAGCTAGCTAGCTATGTGGGTACACGGGAGAAGTGCACAGCGGTAAGGAGCTAACGCTAACGTGAAGCTAACAAGTCAACTACCGAGAGAAAACAAGCAATGGATATCAAGTAAGTATGGAAAATTCTTTGTTGTTTACAGCGTTGGTCGTGTCCTAGCACGCAGGGGACGTCTGTCAGGGAATCAATTGGCGAAGTGTCACAAGCCGAAGCTGTCCTCTTGTGTCCATCGCTGCATTTTCAGAATCTGGAAGGCTGGAAAAATAGTCCAACTTTTTAGTTATTTGATGACTATTTTCTCATAAGCAACAACGCTGACGGACGTAGGGCATTTAAATCTAGTTCTGATTCCAAGTCGGTTTTTGGTGTGGCAATGTTTTGTTTTTTTTACGACAATTTCAGCGACTCACGGCAAGCTGTCGCATTGTAATTTCAAAATAAAAGTCCCCAATACAATAAACACTTTATTTCTATACATATTTTAATGGGCCTATTAATAGATGATATGGTTGTACATGAACATTTTGAGAATTTCATGGAGCCGCCATTGTTGTTGATAGTATCATAGCAACAGTATGAACGCGGCTGACACGCCAACGTAAGTAGAGTACTGTAGTTTCTAAATTTTTCTATTTAATCTTGGCCAGTGCATATGAAATATTTTCCTTTGGTAAATTATTTTAAAAATTATTATTTGCCAATTAACCAAGACCATAATAGTGATATTGTGCTATTTCTTCCAGTAGAATCAGAACAGAATCTTATTAACTTTAATAAATTAAATGAATGGATCAGGATGCATGCAACCATTTTAAAATGGTTGCATGTAAATGCAGAATAAGTATGGAAAGTGCATTTAAAAAAAAAAAAAAACACGTCTGGACGGTTACGTCGTCGTCAGTGTAATTAGGCATAGGCGGATATTGAGGGGAGCAGATGGGGCAATGACCCCCCCCCACCCTTGCTTAAAAATGTGATTGCATGTAATTGACTTTCCTATAAATTAATTTAAAGTGCGTATGACAGGAGAAGAGAAAAAGTCTTGAATAGCATTAATATGTGAATTATAATCATATTTTGAGATGATTCAACTATACACAACAATTTAGCAAAGCGCAGATGACAAGAAATTAGATTTTTAATCTGACGGTTAGCCACGCCGACCATTATGGGGCTCGAGCATCCCCAAGAGGAGGATGACGTCGGCAGGAGAATGGTTTCATCTTTTTTACTATACAGCCCATTGAGGGGGAATTATTCAGAAGGCGGAAAATGGGAGGAAGACATCCGCAAAATGTAATTGTTTCAGTCTCTCTACTCCAATATTTTTACAGGATATTCTTTTTATCCAAGTGTTTTTCCCCAATAGCTAAATAAATGGTATGGTAATGACAAATAAGAGTCTTGTGCTAAATGGAATATGAAATAATAAAAATGCATTTATTCAGTACGACATGGCAAAATTACTCCGTAATGGTCAAAACTGTCTACTTCACCTTTACTGTCGCACCTCCCAAACGATATTTTATGCCACTGTAGTTAGTCGGGCTTTTGTCATTTACCTGCCCCGGTTTCGGAGAATGTAAACAAAACAAGAGGCGTGACAGCTAGCCAACATGCTAACCTGAACCAAGTAATGTTTCAAAGTCTTTGAAACGATAAATAACACATAACTAGCCCGGATCATTTCACACGGTAGCGGGGTTATCGATTGTCTTCACCGGTTGGCAACCCGGCCGGTGGCGAGCATGTTAGAGCTCGTTGTTCCCTGCTGAGGGCAGAGGGCACGATTGCGGGGAAGCAAACCGGCCGATGTCGGAGGAGCGCGTAGCTGCCACATGGTCAACACGAATACGGCAAAATAGTGCTTTACGACACAGCGAAGACGTAAACAGCGAGAGAGTTATAGGAGAGCAGCAGCAGTTGTTGTGCAGCTAACATGGCAGAATGTGTCTGAGCCTAGGAGAGCTTTTCTACATGCCCATCCAGGATCAAACGTAAATAAATAGTTCTTTATTTAAAGAAAGTTTGTGGAGTTTACTTTGTAAAACCCGGCCATTTTTAACACAAAGTTGCAATTTCTGATTGGGTGGAAAATTTGACAGAACACTGGGCACACCAAAGGGCAATAGGTATAGTGCTCTCCCGGAGGGGGGGTGTGCGACAGGCCGCCGGTCGTCGGCCGAGTGGACATGGAGCATGTCAACAACAAAATGCAAGCCACCTCCGTATTAAAATGATCCCAGTATTTGACATAATACAAAACACAAAGTTTACTCACTTCCTCGTAAGTCCAGTGGTCCCGCAGTAGTAGGGCTTGCTTTGGTGAATACCTGCCGGTAAATGGGAACCTTTTGAAACCCCAAAAAGGCTCACATGCCTCTCCCTGGTGCAGCAACATTTTTCTGCAGCCGTTTGGCTGACGTGATGCGAAAAATAAACAAATTAATCCGCAAAATCAGCTGAATCCGCAGTCGTTCTGCATACTGTAGCATTGGCTGTATACTGACGATGACTATCCCGCTGACGTCACATTAGCAATCCTCGTCAAAACAGGAAGTCGCTCATTTTCATGGTGCGGGAAAAAAAACAACTAAATAAATATATCGATCGCTTTGACACACATCCAAGGGGTCCATTTCATTCAGGAGCATTAAATACCGCGGAAAATATGAAATAAACATGCTTTTTGCTGTCATAGGCATTTTAATCCTCAAGTTAGCGAGTGTTTAATTAGTCGGTGGAGTTGATTTCAACAAATTCCATGCAGTTTGTTAGTTATTTTTTTGTTTTAGGGCTTTGGAGTGGCTAAGCTAGCGCAAGTAAACGGTGCCTGCTTAGCATACCAATAAAAAACATGCATGTATGAGAATCACCGATGACCCATGCAATCAACAATGTTGGCTTTGTTTTCAGGATAAAGTTATCAAAACTTATCATTGCATATCGATAATTGTAGTATGAACAGCAACATTTGTAATTGGGCAGCTCTGAAGGGAACAGGCTGTCTTGGCAAACAGGGCAGAGTGATATCACATTTGTTTTTCTCACCGCTGTTTTTTTTTGGGGGGGGGGGGCAAAAGGGACTCCCAGCAGACTGAGCACGAGTGGCCGAAGCACTCCTCTCTATTTTGGTTGCATTACGCATCTAAAAAAAATAGTCCTGCAGAATGAAATGAATTACGGCAGTTTGGTGTGACATTGTTGGTTATTTCGAACAATGATCTGCATTTTGTATTTACTTGACCATGTTAGATCTGTTGATATCATTTTTTTTTTTTATTGGCATTCTAAGCAGGCACCATTGACTCGCGCTAGCATAGCCACTCCGGAGCCCTGAAACTAACAAATAACTGACAAACTGCATGGAATTTGTTGAAATCAACTCCACCGAATAATTAAACCCCCACTAACTTGAAGATTATTCCTAATGTCAAAAATTCTGAATTTCCCCTTTAGACTAAAGGCCTAGCCTTACAATGTTGTCTATAAAAGTTGTAAAGCAATAAAACAAACCAGAAAAATTATGAAATGAACAAGACTCCTACAAAGTATTTCATAATAGATCAAATTTATTTTTGTAACGGATCATGTGACCTTAGAGACGGTCCTTTGCTTTGCTTTGCCAAAACTACACCTGAGGAGGCAAGAAAGATAACAATATTTTTTTTTAACCTCAGCTTTCAAAAGCTTCAACAACAACTGCGCATGACCCAAGGATTGAATACGAACAGTGTCAAGATATACTACAGTATACAGTTGTGGTTAAAAGTTTACATACACTTGTGAAGAACATAATGTCATGGCTCTCTTGAGTTTCCAGTTATTTCTACAACTCAGATTTTTCTCCGATAGAGTGATTGGAACAGATACTTCTTTGTCACAAAAAACATTCATGAAGTTTGGTTCTTTTATGACTTTATTATCGGTTAACAGAAAAAGTGATCAAATCTGCTGGGTCAAAAATATACATACATGGATCTGAAAAAGCGAATCATTGACTTGAACAAGTCAGGAAAGTCACTTGGAGCCATTTCAAAGCAGCTGCAGGTCCCAAGAGCAACAGTGCAAACAATTGTTTGTAAGTATAAAGTGCATGGCACTGTTTTGTCACTGCCACGATCAGGAAGAAAACGCAAGCTATCACCTGCTGCTGAGAGAAAATTGCTCAGGAGGGTGAAGATTCAACCGAGAATCAACAAAAAGCAGATCTGCCAAGAATTAGAAGCTGCTGGAACACAGGTGTCAGTGTCCACAGTCAAGCGTGTTTTGCATCTCCATGAATTTAGAGGCTGCCGTGCAAGAAGGAAGCCCTTGCTCCAAAAGCGGCACCTTAAGGCTCGACTGAAGTTTGCTGCTGATCACATGGACAAAGATAAGACCTTCTGGAGGAAAGTTCTGTGGTCAGACTAAACAAAAATCGAGCTATTTGGCCACAATGCCCAGCAATATGTTTGGAGGAGAAAAGGTGAGGCCTTTAACCCCAAGTACACCATGCCTACCGTCAAGCACGGTGGTGGTGGTAGTATTATGCTGTGGGTCTGTTTTGCTGCCAATGGAACTGGTGCTTTACAGAGAGTAAATGGTATAATGAAGAAGGAGGATTACCTTCAAATTCTTCAAGATAACCTAACGTCATCAGCCCGAAGATTGGGTCTTGGGCACAGTTGGGTGTTCCAACAGGACAATGACCCCAAACACACATCAAAAGTGGTAATGGAATGGCTAAATCAGGCTAGAATTAAGGTTTTCGAATGGCCCTCCCAAAGTCCTGACTTAAACCCCATTGAGAACTTGTGGACAATGCTGAAGAAACAAGTCCATGTCAGAAAGCCATCAAATTTAACTGAACTGCACCAATTCTGTCAAGAGGAGTGGTCAAAGATTCAACCAGAAGCTTGTGGATGGCTACCAAAAGCGCCTAATTGAAGTGAAAATGGCCAAGGGACATGTTACCAAATATTAGCGCTGCTGTATGTATATTTTTGACCCAGCAGATTTGATCACTTTTTTCTTTTCACCCATAATAAAGTCATAAAAGAACCAAACTTCATGAATATTTTTTGTGACAACGAAGTATCTGTTCCAATCACTCTATGAGAGAAAAATCAGAGTTGTAGAAATAACTGGAAACTCAAGAGAGCCATGACATTATGTTCTTCACAAGTGTATGTAAACGTTTGACCACAACTGTAAATGTTACATTTATTCCTGACACTGCGTTTCGGGGTCATCAACATGTTTTGCCCCTCCCTACAAAAATCAAACTCCGCCTATGATGTTGGGGCGGATCCATTAAATTTTTAGAAAAATCAATTTCAAGTAAGATGATAACTTCGTTCACAATCGATATTTATTTTGTTATAAAGTAGAGGCTAACAATGTGTTGTCATATCCCATTCAGTGTTGTTTTTGGCAGCCCTTTTCATTTTCGTCTCAGTCTTAATCTTTTAGATGATAATACTTGTCTTGGTCATATTTTGTTAATCTCAAAATGTATTTGTTTCGTCTAGTTTTTGTTGACGAAAACTCAAGACTAATTTTGTCTAGTTTTAGTTGATGTTTAAGAAACATTTTTGGGTCTGTAAAATTAAAAACAAAAAAACTCCAAAAATAACAAATAAAGGTTTCCAACTATTTCTATTCAACTATGTATTTGAACATTGACAGATGAGCAGATCTTGTAGCATCTACAAGGACAACACAAACTTGATGATAGTACTCACTCAGCAGGAAAACAGTAAATTATTTTCAATTAACTCATTTGCTCCCTAAAACGCATAAATACGTTCTATTTTTAATTGTTTAAGTGTCCCAAAAACGTATTTATACGTCTTTTACGTTTTTTTTTTCACAACAGACATCTCTAGGTTCTGATGCAAGTTTGCTCCAAAGCACAATGCTCAAAATCCATTTTAAAACAATAAAACTGGCCACTGGAGGGCAGTTGCGCATTTGGTAAGAACTCATATCGGACCACGAAAGGAAATGAATGAAGAGAAATAGTCAGGAAGAAGTAAGAAGCGTGAGAAAAATGCGGAGAACGATTTAAACACAAGGCACATGCCCCGCACAAGTTCCCTAGGTGAATTATTTTATGAGGTAGTGGTCACTACAAAAGAAAGATTAAAAAAAAATCTATCTTGATGAGACAGAGAGGCGGTGATGAGGGAAAATTTTTACCCCGTCTGCCGATACAGCCGCGGCCACAACAGCGTCATCTCTCAGTTCAATAGTTTAGTTATGTGTAAATAAATTGTTACTTTGCTATCCAAAGCTCTATTTGTCTTGTTGTTTGTTATTTTGTAGAAGGGGAACATTATTCAGATGTTTGGGATGTCACAAAAGAAAAAAATAGCTGTGTTAAAGTCAAAGTTATGTTTGAAATATATGCTTTTACAAAAAGCTCAATTTCTCTTGTTTTTTCATTAGAAATTGGAAAATTGCGCAAACTAAGCTATTTTCTAATGCTGATATCTAAAGAATGGAAAAAGATACGAACTTACTTTTTTTCCTGCTGAAAGAAGAAAGTCTAATCTTTCTTTCGGCTGGTTCAATGTTTATATAGCAATAGAACAAAATTTTCTGTGGGCCTTGCTTGCAAAATCAGTCAAAATCCAGTAAAACGGCCAAGAGCGAAGGGGGTTTCTCTGGTGAAAATTGCTGCCGAGTGAATGAGTTAATTACAGACACCTGAACGCCACAAACGGTATGAAAAAAAAAACAGTTGTCCCACAGTTTAGAGGATGCTCGCTGTTAGCGTTAGCTTAATGCTAACGCTATGAGTTACATTTAATGTGTGATGATCACTCAGCACAGGCCTTTAAAGCCTAAAGCAACATTGCATATTCTCTCTGGCCAAAAAAAACAAATCTTACCATGTATGCGAGCCTGACTGGAGACTGGAACGACACACTGGTGAGTTGGGACGGGGGCGGGGCGCAAAACGTCACGAGTGACACAACCAGACGCTGCTACGATGCAGGCCAACTACACAAAATGTCATACATTATGAACATGTACCGTAATTTTCGGACTATAAGCCGCTACTTTTTTCATTCATTTTAAATCCTGCAGTTTATAGTCCAGTGTGGCTTATTTGTTGATTTATTTGGGTTAATAGTTAACACATTTTTTTTTGACAGTGGCATCATAAGACCGTCATAGTTATAACATGACACCAGAGGTTGCGCTAGACTTTTTCGTTGTCTGTCATTTTGACTGACAGGGTCATAAAAATCCGGTCATAATCTATTTTTACCCGTCACTTAAATTTTTAAAATGATAATAATGACATATTCAATAATATTTAGTTTTCATTCATTTTTAATTAATATTCTGTCCGAACAAGCTTAACAGAGAATCCACACCGTGCCATCACACATCAAGCAGATGAATATGTAACTTTTTCTCCGCAGTGACAAAAACAGCTGACTGTGGCCCCAGTAGGAAGGCTACATATGGAACAATGAAATTAATAGTTCACCTGCTGTGTTGCCTGAACGCAGTCTCACACCTTCCTCCAAGTGCGCATGGACTTGTATTGCGTGCCCGCTTGTGCAGTCCCTCTTTTTTCACCTCTTTAATCAACTCCATCGTCGTTTTGGGGCTTTTTGAATAAACTTCGGACACTCAGTTGCTTTGACATTTTTCCGAGTAAGGCCAACGACGTCATGCATCAAGAGAGACAATAGCTAATTAATATGCTCACTCGCCACCCTGTGGTCTGGGGTGTGAATTGCAACCTGTCAAAATGACAGATGGACTTCAGTTTTTTCCGTCACCGTTTTAAAAAAAACGGTCAACGACGGAAAATATTCGGTTAACGCGACCCCTGCATGACACTATCATGGGCATTACTAAATGCTTATGACAGATGTCATTAAGTGTCATCTGGCAAATTATGTCACTAACTCCATTTGTGTCCATCTTGGATGTTTTACATCCATTCAAAATGTGAGAATTTGCCGGATAACACTAAAAGACATCTGCTATAAACATTCATTAATGCTCATGACAGTCTCATGTCATAATTATGATTGTCTAATGACAGTCTTATGGCGCCACTGTCAAATAACGTGTAACAAGCAATTAATGAAACAACTGGAACAGTAACTGAAGAAATAATTTGAACAGTACATGCATTTTGACTATTATTTATATCTGTAGGGCTGGAATGCATGCTAAGAGGCATGTTGGATGACAACAGTGTTGACAGCAGGTGGTAGCAGAAGTTGACTGTCTCCTCCAAGGGAACAGTGATTGCCAAATGAGGCTTCTTTTATTAATTATTAATTCGTTACGCTTTGCAGCCAATTGGTTCGAAGCTTCATGGTGGTACATTTGGTCTTAGACAGCCTTAAGATGCCGCTGTCAAATAAAGTGTTATCGGTTAATATCTTTTGTAAATATCCCATAATACAGTGAGGAAGGCTGCGGCTTATAGTAGAGTGCGGCTTATCTATGAACAAATGTCGTTTTCATGTCAAATTTGGTGTGCGGCGGCTTATAGTCAGTTGCGCCTTATAGTGCGAAAATTACGGTAACAGAAACCATTGCGCATTTTCATCTTGTTCTCGTCAGATGAAAACTGGATTGGTCTCATTATGTTTTAGTCTCCCAAAACACACTTATAGATTGTTATCGTCTCGTCTTCGTCATGAAAAAAGTGTTCATTGACGAATTAGTTTCGTTCTCGTCATCGTTGATGAAAACAACACTGATCCCATTATTCAAAATCAGCAGTCTCACATCCCGGTTCTTTTCTCCATCAGTGACAGCATGTCTGATGTTCTGCTGCTGGAGAGGGAGAGAGACAAGGATAGCCCACCGCGCTTGTCCCCCAGTCTGCAGCAGGACGACGACTGGGAAGCTGGTCTCGTCAATGAGGTGCCACAGCAGAGGCTTCTTTCTGCCGAGGCCCAGACTGTCTCAAACATTCTGGAGAACTGCATCAGTCAAATAGAGATCGTATCATCCCTTTCTGGCTTCTCCCAATTAGCTTGTCCATGTGGTGATGTAGAAGAGGAGTTTACCAGACTTCTCGCTGCGCATCAAATGTTAAGCGAAAGGCTGGAATCTTCCAATGACTTCCAGGAGATCATAGGTGGACCGGCGGGAGAAGAAAGTGCCAGAAGGAAAAGGAAGGCTCAGCTAGAGAGGGAATTCAAGTACTCTGTCAGGGACTTGCTCCGGTTTTTCCGCAGCCACCCTGACACCCTTTTGGGTTTGAGACCAGAGGTTAGCATTGACGTCGGGGAGATGGAGTCCACACTCGTAGTGGGACTGAAGAAATTTCATGTGCATATGATGGAAAGGTTGCAGACCACCCCAGAAGAGGAAATTATGTTAGCCCTTGAGACCGTGTCACCTGACACGGAACTTATAGTCAAACTAGAAGAAACGGCAGCAGCTATCATACAAAAAGATGTGGAGGTGAGACGTTGTATAATCACATCTTCCGTGTTGCCAAAATGTAATGTACGGTGGTATGAAAAAGTATCTGAACCTTTTGGAATTTCTCACATTTTTGAATAAAGTCACCATCAAATGTGAGCTAATCTTTATCAAAATCACACAGATGAAAAAAAACGTCTGTTTTAACTAAAACCACCCAAACATTTATAGGTTTTCATTTTTTAATGAGGATAGTAAGCAAACAATGACAGAAGGGGGGGAAATAAGTACCATCACATTCAATTTTTTGTGCCCCCCTTTGGCTGCAGTAACTTCAACCAGATTCCTGTTTCTGCAGATCTTGGCCAATTCTTCTCTACCAAACTGATGTAGTTCAGTCAGGTTCCTGGGAGATCTGGCATGAATCGCTGTCTTTAAGTCATGCCAAAGTATCTCAATGGGGTTTAAGACTGACTTGGCCACTCCAGAACATGTATTTTGATATTCTTAAACCAATCTGAAGTTGATTTACTTCTGTGTTTTGGATCATTGTCTTGTTGCAGCATCCATCCTCTTTTTAGTTTCAACTGTTTGATAGACGGCCTCAGGTTTTCCTGCAAAACATCCTAATAAACTTTTGAATTCATTCTTCCAATAATGATTACAATTTGTCCAGGTCCTGAGGGAGCAAAACAGCCCCAAATCATGATGCTCCCTCCATAAAGCTTCACAGTGGGGAATAGGTGTTGATGCTAGTAAGCTGGTCCATATTTCCTCCACACATGACATTGTGTGTTACTCCCAAACAATTCAACTTTGGTTTCATCAGTCAACAAAATATTTTGCCAAAACTTCTGTGGAGTGTCCAACTGCCGTTTTGCGAACATTAAACGAGCAACAGTGTTTTTTTTGTTGTTGTTTTATTTCCGACAGCAGTGGCTTTCTTCGTGGAGTCCTCTCATGAACACCATTCTTGGGCATAGTTTTACATAAGTTGATGTGTCCACATAGATGTTAGACTGTGCCAGTGGTTTCTGTAAGTCTTTAGCAGACATTCTAGGATTCTTTTTTTACCTCTCTGATTATTCTGCGCTGAACTCTTGGCGTCATCTTTGGTGGACGGCACCTCCCTGGGAGAGAAGCAACAAACTCTCTCCATTTGTAGACAACTTTTCTGACGATTAATGAACATCCAGAGTTTTAGAGATGGTTTTGTATCCTTTCCCAGCTTTATACAAGTCAACAATCCTTGATCGCAGGTCTTCAGGCAGCTCTTTTGACCAAGCCATGATGCACATCAGACAATGCTTCTCATCAAGACATTTCTTACCAGGTGTGTGTTTTATAGTGGGCAGGGCAGCTTTAAGCCACTCATCAGTGATTGGGCACACACTTGACTTAAATTGTTTTGGAAAAATTGGTTTCAATTGCTCTTTAACTCTCCTTACGTAGAGGGTTCACTTATTTTTCCCGCTTCTGTCATGGTTTGCATGCTATCCTCATTGAAATTTGAAAACCTATAAATGTTTGGGTGGTTTTAGTTAAAGCAGACACCGTTTTTTTTCATCTATGTGATTTTGACAAAAAGATCACATTTGATGGTGATTTTATGCAGAAATGTGAGAAATTCCAAAAGGTTCAGATACTTTTAGAAGATACTGTAGAAGGGTGGTGAATACCGAAATGAAAATGATTTCCACTCCAGAAAAGATACAATACTGTCATAGAAACAATGTTCTGTAAGATAGCATTAGTGTCTCATCACATGCATTTTTATGTAAGAATATAAACTGCCACATTACTTTGGCAAGAAAAGTATTTTAACAGGGGCATGTCCACTGTTTATTCATCCCTTGTTGGAAATAGCAATAAAATACCGTGACTCAGAGCACTTGTGTGACCTCTCCCAACTCTTGGATTGGATTCTTAGATTTCCGAGAAGACAGATGACATCCAAACTTTGGAGCGTCTTCTTAAGGAGAACCAGATAGAACCAGTTGACTGGCAGCTTCTCGCTGATGAACAATGCCAGTCCATCATCAAGGCGTCGCAAGAGAAGCAAACCAGCATCCAGCAGGAAATAGACCGACTCAACATCCGAATCCACACTTCGACACTTAAATTCAGAGAGGGGGAGAAAACACTCCAAGAGGTGTGCACTTTTATAGCTTCTTATGACATCATTTATGTGGCTGGGATTATATGAACCTCCTGTTTTTCCTTCTTTGGCAGATAAATGAAAATGTGGAAATGGAAATTGAGTACTTGCTCCAAAAGTTTGACGATGAAATAGAAGAACACCAGGTACAAACTTTTGAGTTTTTTCTTTTTTTGTTACTTCACCCTTTGATGGATATTAGTTACTACAGTGGACAGCTATTCAAAAGCTGACACTTAAGCTCTTTAGCCTTTTATAGAGCAAGTGACTACTTTTGGGAATTATTATTTTTGTTAACAGTTAAGAAGTTTAACCCAATGTATAGTATAGCAAGTTAATACGAAAGAGCATTTTTGGTCATCAAAAAAACAAGAAATGTTAGCAAGTATTATATTATTAAAGTGATCCTCTGATTTAAATACATGTAGGCTCTAATAAACCACAATTGTTCTCTTGTACTAAAAAATGTTGTTATAAACTCATAAAATGTTAAATCAATGGCAATATTTCATAATATTTAGTCCATATTTTGACCGTTAGTTGGCACCATGGTTTCCGGGCTCGCAGTGATGACGTAATTGGTATCTTTCCAAATGTGTAGCGTGTTCAACAATTGCTTATAAACTCGCGAAGTAAAATGCCACGATGTGCTGCTTTTGGATGCAATTTCCAGTCAAATGGAATAAAGGGGAGTGAAGTGAGGGGTCAAGGTGGAATTATTATTTTTATTGAATAAATGTGCATAAGTGGAAGCTTCTCCCCCTTTTTGGTCCCTGTATGCATGTATCCTACCCACCACGCGTTACAACTGGCGCCCGAACATTTTTCCTGGATCCTCAGTCAAGTAAGGGTCCCATCGCATCTGCAATAATGGTTTTGGATCTGTCCATTTATTGTTATTCGTCGGTCCCACAGCGGCTTTTCGGATCAGTCTCTTTTGTGGAATCGACGGCCTAATCGCGGCTGCGATATTGCAATGGGATCGGTCTAATTCCTGGATCTTCGAGTGAGTAAAAAACGTGGATTTGGATTAGTATAGCTATCTTTTTTGTTGACTATTCTTCGTGGGAGTTTTCCCCAAATCATACTAAATAATTAATGCACTATGGCACGCTACAGTGACGACAGTGACTCTGACGTGGACCTTACAACAATGTTGGAGTTCGTCAGGCAATGCGTGTTTGCGTACTGCTGAGCTCCCGAGTGAAGAGTGGTCAAGGTGGAAATATTATTTTTTGTGAATGAATGTGCATAAGTGGAAGCTTCTCTCCTTTCTGGTACTTTTATACACGTATCCTAGTTACCACGCGTTACAATGTACACGACCTGGATTACACAAGGTGTGCTCTTTGGCCTGTACTGTATGTAAAGCACACGACAGCTCTGGATGCTAACAATCTACATAATTATATTGGGAAAACGTTTGAAAATGCAATATGCTTACCTTGAATATCTGCTAATAAAACCGGAGTTCCCGAATCCCAACAGCATGCACTCTCGCTCCCAACCGGAGTTCACAACAGGACTCTCTCGCATCACCAGTTTTGCCCAACTTTTGTCTTATCAGGTATTTGCTGCACGCATTTTTCCCTGAAGCTCGTCTTGTGAACGACCGACAGTGCTGTCCTGCTCTTCACTTTTCAGATCTGGTTCAAATAGGAAGGGTAGAACTGACGACATGTTGGGAAAGCTAACGAGTGACGCGCTGGAATTTCGCCAACGGGACCAGTGACGTCACGCATTGCGACGTAACAAGAATGGCGACCTATCACCGAAAATAATTTGATAAACTTTATTAAAACAAAAACATTAAGAGGGGTTTTAATATCAAATTATTATAACTCATACTAACATTTATGTCTTAAGAATAGAGGATCCCTTTAATAATGTACAGTGAGCAGAAGTATTTGCACCCCTTGTGATTTTGCAAGTTCACCCACTTAGAAAATAGGTAGAAATCTGAAATTTCAATCATAGATGCATTTCCTCTTATAGAGACATAATCTAAAAAAAAAATCTAGAACTGGATATGAAATTGTGACAATCCACAAAGTGATCTAATCCACTTCACTGTCTTTGTCTCTCAGACTGAACTGGAGTTATGTCAGATCGATGTCGAGAGGGAAGAGGGGGAACGTAAAAGGTTGGAGGAGCCTTACGCAGACCTGGAGAAGGAATATGACCACATCATGGAGAGGCGGCGGATTGCAGATGAGAAAAGAGTTTCTGAGTGCAAGCTCAAGGTTGCTCTCTATTGTCAATCATGGTGGAGGGGCTACTGTACTCGTAAGATGTTACTCGCTAACCCCATCATACCTAGTAGTAAGGGCAAAAAGAAAGCCAAGGGCAAGGGCAAAGGTAAAGGCAAAGGCAAGAAGAAGAAATAGTCCAGATTTTAATGTCATCGAATGCCACTCAACTTTTCCTACTTTAGTTTTGAAGCAAGGAAAAGTCTGCTTTATAAACCCTTTTCATTAAACTAGCTATAAAGTAAATGGAAATGATTTTGGTAATCTTAACTGACCTAAAGCAGGAAAAGTTTAGTCTGAGTCCAGACAGTGGGAAAAAAACAAGCATTTTTATCTAGTGTATATTTACACTTTTTGGTTGGTTTATGCGGTCAACCTATACCTTGTACTATAGTAATACCCCTTTCAGGGACAGTGGTCACTACAGAGGACAACTTACATATTATATGTATCATTGAAATGATTAATTACATATAGTATATTTTATATTACAGTATTTTACTGTAATAGTTTTCTGAGTTTATATAATGTTATTAAAAGCTACTTAAATGACTAAAAATGGATGTACACGCTAAAGTAGTTTTTTGTCATAGTGTTTAATTCATTACATGTCATTAACGGTGATAGATTTCCAGTTCATTTAAACTGGGAGGACTGGCCGTGAATGCTGATCTTTCAATGCCATTGGCGGTGCTAGACATCCAATCTGTGTTCATTCGCCCCTCTCAGTCAAAAGGGATTAGATGTCGAGCGCTGTCAATGACACTGAAAGATAAGCATGATGAGTTAAATGAGTGCCTTGTAAGGGTAAAAAAAAAAAAATCATATTTTTTATATGAAAGGGTTTAGTGACCTTTCTTCCCAGTGAAAGACAAGCCAAGCAGCAGATATACACAAAATTGTAGTAGAAAGGAAAGTCTGAGCTTTTTCCAAGTTTTTCCACCTCACATTTACCAAGTAAGCTTGTATTAAAGTTGTTTAGCGGAGGATTGATAAACTAGAACACAAATTACCCACCAGTTGCTGTTTCCTTGTTCAACCACATGATGGCAACATGGGACTGTTGAATAGTGATCCAACGTCAGCCTCCTAAAATGAAGAGATAGCGAGAACGAAAAGTGGTATTTGACATGTGGCAAAATGGCTTTTAGCATATGGCATTTTTTTGGTATATGGCAAAATGGCTTTTGGAATACGGCATTTGACAGTGGGGATGGTGTGTTCAGGGTGATGAGCTGTGTTGCTTTTACGCCAAACATATCGTTTTGCATTGTGGCCAAAAAGTTCCATTTTGGTTTCATCTGACCAGATCACCTTCTTCCACATGTTTGGTGTGTCTCCCAGGTGGCTTGTGGCAAACTTTAAACAAGACTTTTAATGCAGTGGTCTCAAACCGGTCCTCAAAGGGCCGCAGGGGGTACTGGATTTCATTCCAACCAAACGAGACAAATACCTTTTCACCAATCTGGTTTCTTACAAGTGTAATCAGTTGATTGCAATCAGGTGCTGCTTATGTTAGTAGAAACCTCATTGGTTGAACTGTTTGTGCTGGATCTGTTGGAACAAAAACCAGGACCCACTGCGCCCCTTTGTGGAGTCGGTTTGAGACCGCTGTTTTAATGGATATCTTTGAGAAATGGCTTTCTTCTTGCCACTCTTCCATAAAGGCCAGATTTGTGCAGTGTACGACTGATTGTTGTCCTATGGACACGCTCCCACCTCAGCTGTAGATCTCTGCAGTTCATCCAGAGTGATCATGGGCCTCTTGGCTGCATCTCTGATCAGTTTTCTCCTTGTTTGAGAAGAACGTTTGGAAGGAAGGCCGGGTCTTGGTAGATTTGCAGTGGTCTGATGCTCCTTCCATTTCAATATGATGGCTTGCACAGTGCTCCTTGAGATGTTTGAAGCTTGGGAAATCTTTTTGTATCCAAATCCGGCTTTAAACTTCTCGACAACAGTATCTCGGACCTGCCTGGTGTGTTCCTTGGTTTTCATAATGCTCTCTGCACTTTAAACAGAACCCTGAGACTATCACAGAGCAAGTGCATTTATACGGAGACTTGATTACACACAGGTGGATTCTATTTATCATCATCGGTCATTTAGGACAACATTGGATCATTCAGAGATCCTCACTGAACTTCTGGAGTGAGTTTGCTGCACTGAAAGTAAAGGGGCCGAATAATATTGCACGCCCCACTTTTCAGTTTTTTATTTGTTAAAAAAGTTTAAATTATCCAATAAATGTTGTTCCACTTCACGATTGTGTCCCACTTGTTGTTGATTCTTGACAAAAAAATTAAATTTCATATCTTTATGTTTGAAGCCTTACATGTGGCGAAAGGTTGCGAGATTCAAGGGGGCCGAATACTTTTGCAAGGCACTGTAGCTTTAAGATTGTTTTTTTTTTTTTTTTACTAATTAGTTTCACCAGTAGATGTCGCTCTTGGCCTCTGAACCTCTCGAAAATGACTACGGCTTCTTACTAATGGAAAATTTTCGGTATCAACATAGTCGTTGCATAAAACCACTACCGGTATGTCTCGTAACATTCCATTTAATTTTCATTGTGCAATGAATTTGCAAGTCACATCATTTCCACCACAGCGTTTTGGAGTGTTTTTTTTTTGGTTGTGCACACTAATAAACCGTTCATAACCTGATTTCTGGAGTTACCAGATTATTCAAGTGGTCATGTAAAGAGCATGATCCGCTATCCTTTATCTGATAAACACAGCTATTTTACATCTCTGAGCATGTGTACAAATGGAAAAACGGATGTCGCTAGAGAGGCCTTATAATTAGGGACGCCAAACTGATTCGCTTTCAGCCTATGGGCCTACTCTGCAGTTAGCGAGCTTGTGTAACAACTCGCATTTGAAGAGGTTCAGTGGGACAACTTCAAGCAAGCATGGGTTTTTGGTAAACATGGAGGAAGGCCTATGCTGAGACCAAGAGTTTTACATCATGTACTTGGAAAGAAATCGAACTATTGACTTAACATGTAAACCAGTTTTTTCCTGATTATCACATCATTGAAGTGCACGTAAATGCGTCAAATCTCATTATTGTCATTACATGGTTATTCCCAGTTATCAGATTATTGTAGTCATGTAAACGTAGCTGATAATAAATAAACACTTGTTTAAAAAAAAAACAACAACATTGTTACCTGCAAGTGATGCGCGGGCATCATCTCGCTGCTTTTTCCTCTTCTTTTTTTCCGCCCCCGACTCTTGTTGTCTTTTCGATGACATTTCCTTTCAAGAATAAAACTTCTGCCAAATTTGCGACTGAAGCATAATGGAGCAAACCACTAGGGAATTGGGGGGGGGGGGGGGGGGGGGGGGGGGGGGGGGGGGCGGCACCAAAGGTAGACTGACGAGAGGGCCATACAGGAGATTCTTTTTTTGTGTAAATAATGAGCCTATGTTACTTATATTTGTATTAATTGCATTTATCAGGCTTTACAAAGTTTTATTTTAAATACTATATATTGTTGTTATTATTACAATTACTATTTTTTAGGATTTTTTACAAACTTGATTTTTTTTTTTTTTTGTGCCCCTTCAGGCAGAGTTGGTGCCCTACGCGCAGTGCGTGTTATGCGTATGGGGAGTGCCGTGTTTGCGCTGCACTCTGCATCAAATTGGTGTGCATAGCTGTCACCCCAGGAGGAAGCCTCTTCCTCCTGGGGTGACAGCCATGCATCAATCTCTGCAGCAATGCTGACAGCACTCCTGTAACGAGTCACATGACATTTTGGAGGGAAAATGACAAGCAGTACTCAATTTGGACATTTAGGGATGTACGTAGCTTCTATGGGGTGTAGTCACTTTTGTTGCCAGGGGTTTGGATATTAATGGCTAATTTTTGAGTTATTTTGAATGGAAAGTAAATTAACTCGATGATATAAGCTGCACACAGACTACTTTTTGTTGTGTCAAAGTGTCATTTTGTCAGTGTTGTCCCATGAATAGATATCTTATATCTGCAGAAATGCGAGGGGTGTACTCACTTTTGTGATACACTGTATCTGCTGCAGTAGTTGCTCCGTCAGGGTACCTACCTTGTCCAGTTGTGTGTCATTGTCATTCAGAGGGACACCTTTCTCTCCTTCCATGTCACCGCCCGTCAACTCGTAGAGGTTGAGTGTCGCCATCTTGATCTGTCCCAGTAAGAGCGTTTCCTTGGCTGCAGTGCTGTGAATGTGCTTCCACTTTGTCTCCTGTATAAAGGAATGACAGAAAAACAATTACTATGGTACAACATTCAACATAAGATTCCTTTTCATGGGCATTAGGTTCAATACCCAGTGTTCTGCTTCAGAATGGGCCCTATCCAGTTTGCGGTGCATCTGTGCCAGCTGATTGTTGCATTGCAGAAGCATCATGTGATGCTGGCTGTTAAAGGTCAGCAGGGCTTTCCTCTGCTGGTCCATCTGATCTTCTGCTAACCTCTGCTTCTCACAAAGCTGCTCCCTGATGCGAAGAAGATTCTCCAGATGACCTGCTAGAGATGCTTCATCTTCAAACTGTTCACATACACAAACATGTCAGAGACTAAAATTACATAACCGATTCTCTTCACGTTGCTGTGCAATCATGTGACTTTGTTACCTTACCCGAGTTAGTTTTACCACCTGCTGCATGTAGTCCTGATGAACTGTATAACTTTGCATGCGAAGAAGGAGCTCCTGTTTTGTGTGCTGCATTTGTGTGTACTCTTCCTTAAGCATCTTCATCTCGACTTCTTTCTCGTTGGCTTCTTTCTCTGCTTTTTTAACATTTTGATCTGCAGCTTGTTCCTTCACAAGGGGATATTTTGGCTTTAAAAGACAGTCATTTACAGTAAAACCCAAAGGTGTTTGCATAGGGACGGTAGGGACATAACACTACCAACTTTTCAGGATGCTCATATTATCCCCACCAACTTTTAAGCAACCTTATTTGCATTATATAACGACTTCAGTTATATAGGTAATTTCTTCCTATATATCCTTCCTATCTTCCTATATGTTGTAAGGATAAAATTGATCCTACCATTATTAAGTGAATTACAGTACTTTTATTATGTTCAGACTTACACTGACCCCTTTTCACTCTATGAATGTGCCAGTCCATTTTTTTCCCCTAAAACGCAGGTTTGATTGGCTGCTAAAGTGACCCCCCCCCCCCTTCAAAGACGAGGGATATTAGAAGTTTTTCCTGCGAGCAGCAGCCACTGTAAGTAATGTGAAAAGACGTCAATGTTGTGGAGGTGGGGTACACTCCACTAATTTTGCTACTGCTACAGCGCTTGAAATCGATTTTACTCAATGAGATTTCTTGAAATAACTTAAGACTTACAGTGCCTTGCAAAAGTATTCGGCCCCCTTGAACCTTGCAACCTTTCGCCACATTTCAGGCTTCAAACATAAAGATATAAAATTTTAATTTTTTGTCAAGAATCAACAACAAGTGGGACACAATCGTGAAGTGGAACAAAATTTATTGGATAATTTAAACTTTTTTAACAAATAAAAAACTGAAAAGTGGGGTGTGCACTATTATTCGGCCCCCTTGCGTTAATACTTTGTAGCGCCACCTTTTGCTCCAATTACAGCTGCAAGTCGCTTGGGGTATGCGTCTATCAGTTTTGCACATCGAGAGACTGACATTCTTGCCCATTCTTCCTTGCAAAACAGCTCGAGCTCAGTGAGGTTGGATGGAGAGTGTTTGTGAACAGCAGTCTTCAGCTCTTTCCACAGATTCTCGATTGGATTCAGGTCTGGACTTTGACTTGGCCATTCTAACACCTGGATACGTTTATTTTTGAAGCATTCCATTGTAGATTTGGCTTTATGTTTTGGATCATTGTCCTGTTGGAAGATAAATCTCCGTCCCAGTCTCAGGTCTTGTGCAGATACCAACAGGTTTTGTGTTGCTTTTACGCCAAACATATCGTTTTGCATTGTGGCCAAAAAGTTCAATTTTGGTTTCATCTGACCAGAGCACCTTCTTCCACATGTTTGCTGTGTCTCCCAGGTGGCTCGTGGCAAACTTTAAACGAGACTTTTTATGGATATCTTTGAGAAATGGCTTTCTTCTTGCCACTCTTCCATAAAGGCCAGATTTGTGCAGTGTACGACTGATTGTTGTCCTATGGACAGACTCTCCCACCTCAGCTGTAGATCTCTGCAGTTCATCCAGAGTGATCATGGGCCTCTTGGCTGCATCTCTGATCAGTTTTCTCCTTGTTTGAGAAGAAAGTTTGGAAGGACGGCCGGGTCTTGGTAGATTTGCAGTGGTCTGATGCTCCTTCCATGTCAATATGATGGCTTGCACAGTGCTCCTTGAGATGTTTAAAGCTTGGGAAATCTTTTTGTATCCAAATCCGGCTTTAAACTTCTCCACAACAGTATCTCGGACCTGCCTGGTGTGTTCCTTGGTTTTCATAATGCTCTCTGCACTTTAAACAGAACCCTGAGACTATCACAGAGCAGGTGCATTTATACGGAGACTTGATTACACACATTTGGATTCTATTTATCATCATTGGTCATTTAGGACAACACTGGATCATTCAGAGATCCTCACTGAACTTCTGGAGTGAGTTTGCTGCACTGAAAGTAAAGGGGCCGAATAATATTGCACGCCCCACTTTTCAGTTTTTTATTTGTTAAAAAAGTTTAAATTATCCAATAAATGTTGTTCCACTTCACGATTGTGTCCCACTTGTTGTTGATTCTTGACAAAAAAATTAAATTTCATATCTTTATGTTTGAAGCCTGAAATGTGGCGAAAGGTTGCAAGATTCAAGGGGGCCGAATACTTTTGCAAGGCACTGTATATACATTATATGTGATATCTACCATGTCTACCATATCTACCATAACATTTGGGCGTAGTTTGTAGCCTATCGGCTACAACATGTATTATTGGAGCTACCTCTACCTAGCATCGCGTTTGCTCGGCGTTACAACTTTCTTGCCTCCTCCCCACTCCTGCTCTGCTCTGTCGTCTCGGTGAGTCCGTCCGTCTCCCTCAGACTTTTCGACCAATATAATAACGCATAGTAATGCATGCCTTTCCGTCCTCAGAAACGGTAACGGCGTTGCCAAGATAAGAAAAGTAATTAATTAGATTACCCACTACTGAAAAAAAAAACGCCGTTAGTAACGCCGTTATATTGTAACGCCGTTATTAACAACACTGGTAATATGGTAAAGAATCCAATTGTGGCTAATGATAACATATGATGGTTAGCGACCGTGTGGCTTAGTATGGCCATCCCGTAAAGCAGTCAGCACATTTGTAGTTTTTTGTGTGGCAGAGTTCCTGCCACCCTCCTCAAAGTTAATTAGTGCCGGTGAAAGTGATACAGACCCCCTCCAGATATAAAAGAGGTGTCATTCAACTAGTTGTAAGTCGACATCACAAATGTTATGAAAATATTTTATAAAGGTTAAAAAGTTACCTAGTGTTGCTTTAGATTTCATGTAGGAAATGCTAAATGTACTTGGGGGAAATGGTATTCAAATTTCATTACAGTAATAGATACGTTTCAAGGGATTTGAGTCCCCAATAAAAACATTCCTTTGTGCTCTAGCCTTAAAGTTCATGATAATTTACCTGCCTTAATGCCTAACGAATATGTCATGATTTGAGAAAACAGCCAGGTGTGAACTCCACAAATTTTTGGGGGGGATATTGATATTGAGCGTCATCATGAGGTCTTATGTAAAGTGTTTGTGAAGTTATCATCTAATGTACCTTTGGAGAATTAACAAGGTTTGTGAGTAATTTCTTGGCTGTCTTCACTTTATTAAGTAGCTCATCTTCACATCGTTGCAAACACTCCAACGTCTACATAGGGAAACAAAAGGCACAAGGTTACTTTTGTCATTTTGTGAATTTTGTTATCAGTGAAGCGGGAAGTGGGGTGCTGCCCTCTGATGTTGAGGACATTTTTTTAAAGTAAATCAATAAACAAAATATTTACTAGCACAAACGAATTTTTTTGCAGCACACATGAGGACAAACCTAGCACAAAACAAATAGCACCATTGCGGTTCCATTCTGGGGTTGTATTTTCGGGTTTGTTTTTTGAATTATTTTGTGTTTTTCCAACTTTGTTTTTCAAAATAATTTATTTTTGGGTTTGTTTTTTGAATTAATTTTTTTCCAACTTTGTTTTTCAAAATAATGTATTTTTGAGTTTGTTTTTTTGAATTAATTTTTTTTTTCCTGAGCTTGGCTCCCGAGGAAAAAATATTTATTCAAAATTCAAGCACTTGGAAGTCTCGCGCGAACTCTGTCCTGCAAGTTCAATACTGGAAGACACCTCTCGCGAGACCTTCAAAGGGTCGTTTTTCAAATAAATATTTTTTCCTGAGCTTGGCTAATGCTAATGGCTACCAAGAAAAACATTAATTCAAAAAACAAACCCAAAAATAAATTATTTTGAAAAACAAGGTTGGAAAAACACAAAATAATTCAAAAAACAAACCCGAAAATAAATTATTTTGAAAAACAAGGTTGGAAAAACACAAATTAATTAAAAAAACAACCCCCAAAATAAATTATTTTGAAAAACAAAGTTGGGAAAAAAATTAATTCAAAAAACAAACCCAAAAATAAATGACTCAGAAAAACGAAGTTGGGAAAAAAATTAATTAAAAAAAACGACCTTAAAAATAAATTACTCAGAAAAACGGAGGGTTGAAAAAAAAATTAATTCAAAAAATAGCCCCAAAAATAAATGTCAGAAAAACGGAGAGTTGAAAATTTTTTTTCAAAAAAACAGCCCCCCATTTAAAAATTTTTTCATGTGAATGCAATATGCTTCCGTAGCTCTCACAGAATTACATTTAAAAATATGTGGTGTTGATTGCTGTCTCAGCCGAAAAGGTTCCCGACCCCTGCACTAATGCATCTAAGGCAGTGCTTCTCAATTATTTTCTGTTACGCCCCCCCCAAGCAAGACGTAAATGTTTCGCGCCCCCCCAAACTCTCCGCCGCCACTGTAAATAGTATTATTCGTCTATAAAATTACTATTATAAATACGCATCTGCCTAACATTGTGTCCTTTTTTTCTAATAAAGAAAAAAAGTAACAGATGAACTTATAATAAAGTATAACTTTTTTAACATTGTTTTGTTTGTAACAGAGAAGACTTGACGTGCATCAATTTGCCTGAATTTTAAAAAAAAAAGTCACATTCAAACTGTAAAAATACACTCAAAGTATTTTTGACCATTTGATACAGAAAAATAAAATGTAATAAAATCCGTAAATAATAACAAATTCAAATTGATTAGAAACATTTACTCATGAGGACAATATGCCAAAAAATTTGTCCGAAAAAACAAAAATGAATAAAGGAAAAAAAAGAGTGTCCTTGGACAGAAGGACAGTTTTTATTTTTGCTGCTCACACTCAGTATTACCTCCTTTGCAATGGTGTGGAGTCATTTTGCAATGAGCATGCTAACAATGCTCACTGGTTTACTGATATAACACTGACAAAGCAGGACTATTGTTGGCAACATTCGACACGTTTTCGCTGAAAAACAATCAAGCGGCTTATCAATGAGATTGGGGTCGAATGTCTTTAAGTGGCGTCTTAATTGATTTGGCTTCTGGCAGTCCGCTATAATTATTTTCAGACACAGTAAACAGTAGTCTTTCCTCATCACCCCACTGTATTAAAAGTCAAAGCTAAAAGGCAAACGGCACGAAAAAAGCGCATTCTCGGCGGCCGAGGTAGAACCGTAGGTGAGGGCGGTCGTCGTGACGATCCCAAGCCGAAAATGGCACTTCTCGGGCGGCGACGTGAGAACCGGACAAGACAGTGGGTCGCTGCGTGAGTGAGTCCGGTCGGAAAACGGCTTTCGAAAACGGCGGCGGCGCACTGCTCTTCATATCTGTTTTCTGTGTGCTGAGTGCCCTTCCTTAGTTCAAAAATACTGCACGCACTCTGAAAATGAGAGCGCCACTGCCACCCACTGAGTGGATGTGCAAGTACACTTTATTCCAGTCCGGCAAAAAAAAAAGAAAAAAAGAAAAAAGCATGTTCCCCGAGGACACATGCGCCCCCCCTGGCATCGCTCTGCGCCCCCCCCAGGGGGGCGCGCCCCACTATTTGAGAAGTACTGATCTAAGGGTTAAGCAGAGATTGGGGAGCCACCTGTGCGCGTTGCTCCAGTACGGCCACTAGATGTTCTTGCTCAAGACGACCTTTTATGAGCTCATTGAGCGTGTCGTTCCTGTCGAAGTTCCTCCTCCTCGCCGTCACAACGCAGCGTCCACCCTCGGACATGCTGCACTTCACACTTGAACGCACAACAACAAGGAGCGTGTTAATGATCATTGATGGCTGACACGCGGACAGTGGCCGAGTTTCACGGTTTCGTGTCAACTTACTGTGTGTGAAATGCTCTCCTCGGGGAAACTCGGAGATGATTAATATATGATGTCCAAAATTCAACTACTGAATTTGAAGGTTGGCTCTGATAGTGTACTTTGGCTTGTATTGGTATCACTTTTCCAAGTCTTTGTCGACGCTGGGGTGCTTCTGGTCGTTGTTATGGTAACCACCAGACAGTCGCTAGGATCTTTACATAAACAAGAGTTCTACACCAAAATACTCAAATTTTGTAAGGAAGTTTTAACAAACAAAAACTAAAGCTCTTTCACTGAACAGTGGCAAAAAAATATATATAGCGGAAAAAACTTGAAAAACTTGTGACTTGAAGTTCCACTCTGAGTGCCCCAATTTGGCCAACTTTCAAAATAGTCCAATATGCATGTGTCATACATCATTGAAAAGCTTAAAATCATAAGCGGAATTTAAGGGGGGAGGGGGTCAAGGCCCCCCTTGTGGCAGAAAAGTGTCATTGCATGTAATTGACTTTCCTATATATGGCGGAAAACACTCAGGTGATTGAAGTTCCGCTCTGAGACCCCCAATTTAGCCAACTTTCAAAATTGTCCAATATGCATGTGTGATACATCATTGGAAAGCTTAAAATCTCAATTTTCTGGGGGACAAAAAATTTTGAACAGGAGGGCATTTTTTAGAAAAAAAAAAAATTTTAAACAGCAAAACCCCATCTGGAGGCGAGAGAACGCGAGAGCAGAATTACAGACGCCATGACTTTAACGAGATATTATCGAGTGATTACCTTGTTTTGATCCAAAAACTCCATGTAGCATGAATCCTTTAGTGTCAAGACACAGCTGTGAATGGCCACGGCTGGATTTTTGGGGGATTTTATGGGTGAAACATGATAATTTAACAGGGGTCGCGATGCAGAAATCGCAGACATCACGGAGTGGTCAAGAGTTTCTTTTTCATATATTTACCCTTCTAAACTTTTTTTTCAATTTTTTTCCCGGTTTGGGTCGATTATTTATCATCTAAAATATCAAGAAAATGCGACAGTAACAAAAAAATACAATTAAGCGATAGTTATGAGGTAGATATCCGTGACTTTTTTACAGACGCCATTTTTTCATCGTGACATAATAAGTTTAAAAGTAATAAATAATTTTTTAAAAAGTCGTTTTTATTTTTTTAAACGAAATATGAGACATCAATTAATGATTATAGGCTAAAAACGACAGACATTTTGAATAATAAATATAATTAATTACCTTTGTTTTACGGCTGGGTTGAAACAAAAGCGGTTGCGTGAGTTTTCAGGGTAAAACGGACAAATTAAAAATAGTTCGGAGGCTTTATGCGCCATGAATCTGCTATGGCTGCATATAGACATGTTGTTCTATCAAACACAACAGTTGTTTTGGCTTCAAATACGGCAGTTTCTTTTAAAGAGGAGTGCAAGAGCAGAAACTGCTTTTTCAGTCTTGTCTGTGTTTTCCGCCATATATAAAAGTTGTAAAGCAATAAAACAAACAACAAAAATGAATGAAATGAACAAATGAACAAAAAACAATATTTTTATAATGGTTCAAAATGATTTTTCAAACAGATCTTGTGACGATCACCTTAGACGGTCATTTGCTTTGCATATATTATCCCCCCCCCAAAAAAAAAATTAGGGGAGGGCAATTTTATTTTTCAAATGATTTTTTTCTTTATTTGAAAATGTTTTTTTGACTTAAGCAACTTCTGTGGGGATTGAATGATTTTGACACAAATGTCACACAAAAAGGTTTGAAAAACTTTTTTAATGAAAAATGAAGTGTTCAAAGGCAAATATTTGACTCTCAAATATTTTTTCGCATTCAAAAACTTTTTTTCTATGATTGAAATTTTTCTTTTTTTTGATTGAAGTGATTTTTCTTTTGAAAATATATATTTTTTGTTTGAAGCAACTTATTTTTTGATTGAATAATAAAGACACAAATGTCCCGGCCAAAATGTAGCCAAACGCAACAACAACAACAAACAACATTACTTCAATCAAAAAAAAAAAAAAAAAAAAAAATCTAAGAAAAATTGCATTTTTTTAATTGAAGTGACTTTTTTATATTGAAAATATACATTTTGCTTGAAGCAACTTTTTTTTGATTGAAGCAACTTTTTGGGGGATCGAATAATGAAGACACAAATCTACCTCCATATGGCTCCGCCCAGGGCACACAATTTTGACTGGGGTAACTACATTGGCACGACACCGGCTGGCGTACCATATTCAATGGATGACGATCTTGGCGAAAAGTATAGCTGTCCTAAGCAGCCTGATTTAGAATTCCCCTCAAGAATAATGGGAAACAAAAAACGCTCATTTTCAACTTATTATTATTAATATTCTTGTAAGTTAATTTTATTGCTGACACTGCGTTTTGGGGTCATCAACATGTTTTGGCCCCCCCCCCGCTCCAAAAGCCAAACTCCGCCTATGCTTAAAATCTTAATTTTCTGGGGGAAAATTTTTTGAAAAGTGGGCATTTTTAAAAAAAAAAAATTTAAACAGCGAAACCCTAACTGGAGGTGAGAACACGCGAGAGCATATAGAGACGTCATGATTTTAACGAGATATTATCACGTACTTACCTTGTTTCGATCTAAAAAAACTCCATGTAGCATGTATCATCGAGTGTCAAGACACAGAGGGGAATGGTCACAGCCAGATTTTTGGGGGATTTTATGGGTTAAACATGGTAATATAACAAGGGTCATGATGCAGAAATTGCAGACATCAAAGAGTGGTCGAGATGTTCTTTTTCATATATTTACCCTTTTAAACGTGTTTTTTGTTTTTTTCAATTTTTCTTTCTTTGGATCAGTTATTAATCAGATAACATATCGGGGAAAATGCAACAGTAACATAAAAATACAATTAAGCGATAGTTATGACGCAGATATCCGTGACTCTTTTACAGACACCATTTTTCCATTCTGAAGTAATTTGTTTAAAAGTTTAAAATATGCGAGGGAATAATTTTTTAAAGTCATTTTTTAAAAAAACGAAATATTACACATCAATTAATGATTCTAAGCTAAAAATGACATTTTAAATAATAGATATAGTTAATTAACTTTTTTTTAATGGCTGGGTTGAAACAAAAGCGGTTGCACGATATATATATATATATATATATGTATATATATGTACACAGTGCCTTGCAAAAGTATTCGGCCTCCTTGAACCTTGCAACCTTTCGCCACATTTCAGGCTTCAAACATAAAGATATAAAATTTTAATTTTTTGTCAAGAATCAACAACAAGTGGGACACAATCGTGAAGTGGAACAACATTTATTGGATAATTTAAACTTTTTTAACAAATAAAAAACTGAAAAGTGGAGCGTGCAATATTATTCGGCACTTTAGCCTATAGTAATGAGGCCCTATTCTGACACACAGTTAAACAACAATGCAAAATGAACTGGCATTCCATATCAAAATAGCTATGCAAAATACACGTAAAACTGTTCACTCTATTTTTATTATTGTTATTTTTATTCTTCTTCTTATTATTATATGAACTCTACTTTTGATTGAAAATTTTACAAATTGTATTAAAACGAAAACATGTAGAGGGGTTTCAATATAAAATTACTATTACTTGTAACTACAACATTTATCGTTTAAGAACTACAAGTCTTTCTATCTGTGGATCACTTTAACAGAAAGAATGTCAATAATGCCATTTGTGGATTTATTGTTACAATAAACAAATACAGTACTGATGTACAGTATGTTGTATGTATATATCCGTCGTGTGTCTTATCTTTCCATTCCAACAATAATTTACATAAAAATATGGCATATTTTAGAGATGGTTTGAATTGCGATTAATTGCGATTAATTAATTTTTAAGCTGTAATTAACTCGATTAAAAATTTTAATCGTTTGACAGCCCTACTAAATACTTATTTGCCCCACTGTACATATGAAACTTTAATGATGATGGCCCTCATTGATGGTGTGAGTGACAAGTGTTAATAATGTGAAATGTGTGACTTTTTAACTTCAAGCACAAAAGTCACACTTTATATCACACTTTTGTCTTGCAGATGCTTCTGATAATGTTGGCCCGAACACGCTACAGCAAATGGCGCCTCAAAATACTTGCATCAGATCAGACCCACAAAATACTTGCATCAGGTTTATTCAATGGCATTTTGCATTATACAGTGCCTTGCAAAAGTATTCGCCCCCCTTGAACCTTGCAACCTTTCGCCACATTTCAGGCTTCAAACTGTCAGGAAATGCTGGGCAGGCAGGTTGTGTGGACCCAAAAGCAGAGAAACAAAAATGCAAGGCAGGAGGCAGATGGCGATGAACTCAAAAAACGTTTTAATGATATCTATCAAAAACACAAAGTACAACCAAAACCACTGGGGATCAAAAGGGCAAGAGTCAAACAAAACTTACTTAAATCGGAGGGACGGATACACGAGGGCTTGGACAGGATCTTGGCTTTTACACGGACATAGACGCTGACATTGACATAGACAATGACGCAACCAGGAGTGACCAGAAACTGGGTCATTATATACACAGACAAGGGGTAACGAGACGAGGAACAGCTGGGTAACACAGGTGGATGCAGATTGCAGGATACACTGGGAAAACACACACAGGTGAGAGCAATGGGTAATCACAGGGACAAGTCACACTAGGAGAAACCAACACAAAACCTAACACAAACATAAAGATATAAAATTTTAATTTTTTGTCAAGAATCAACAACAAGGGGGACACAGTCGTGAAGTGGAACAACATTTATTGGATAATTTAAACTTTTTTAACAAATAAAAAACTGAAAAGTGGGGCGTGCAATATTATTCGGCCCCTTTACTTTCAGTGCAGCAAATACTTTGTAGCGCCACCTTTTGCTCCAATTACAGCTGCAAGTTGCTTGGGGTATGTTTCTATCAGTTTTGCACATCGAGAGACTGACATTCTTGCCCATTCTTCCTTGCAAAACAGCTCGAGCTCAGTGAGGTTGGATGGAGAGTGTTTGTGAACAGCAGCCTTCAGCTCTTTCCACAGATTCTCGATTGGATTCAGGTTTGGACTTTGACTTGGCCATTCTAACACCTGGATACGTTTATTTTTGAAGCATTCCATTGTAGATTTGGCTTTATGTTTTGGATCATTGTCCTGTTAGAAGATAAATCTCCGTCCCAGTCTCAGGTCTTGTGCAGATACCAACAGGTTTTCTTCCAGAATGTTCCTGTATTTGGCTGCATCCATCTTCCCGTCAATTTTAACCATCTTCCCTGTCCCTGCTGAAGAAAAGCAGGCCCAAACCATGATGCTGCCACCACCATGTTTGACAGTGGGGATGGTGTGTTCAGGGTGATGAGCTGTGTTGCTTTTACGCCAAACATATCGTTTTGCATTGTGGCCAAAAAGTTCAATTTTGGTTTCATCTGACCAGAGCACCTTCTTCCACATGTTTGGTGTGTCTCCCAGGTGGCTTGTGGCAAACTTTAAATGAGACTTTTTATGGATATCTTTGAGAAATGGCTTTCTTCTTGCCACTCTTCCATAAAGGCCAGATTTGTGCAGCGTACGACTGATTGTTGTCCTATGGACAGACTCTCCCACCTCAGCTGTAGATCTCTGCAGTTCATCCAGAGTGATCATGGGCCTCTTGGCTGCATCTCTGATCAGTTTTCTTCTTGTTTGAGAAGAAAGTTTGGAAGGACGGCCGGGTCTTGGTAGATTTGCAGTGGTCTGATGCTCCTTCCATTTCAATTTGATGGCTTGCACAGTGCTTCTTGAAATGTTTTAAGCTTGGGAAATCTTTTTGTATCCAAATGCGGCTTTAAACTTCTCCACAACAGTATCTCGGACCTGCCTGGTGTGTTCCTTGGTTTTCATAATGCTCTCTGCACTTTAAACAGAACCCTGAGACTATCACAGAGCAGGTGCATTTATACGGAGACTTGATTACGCACAGGGGGATTCTATTTATCATCATCGGTCATTTAGGACAACATTGGATCATTCAGAGGTCCTCACTGAACTTCTGGAGTGAGTTTGCTGCACTGAAAGTAAAGGGGCCGACTAATATTGCACGCCCCACTTTTCAGTTTTTTATTTGTTAAAAAAGTTTAAATTATCCAATAAATGTTGTTCCACTTCACAATTGTGTCCCACTTGTTGTTGATTCTTGACAAAAAAATTAAATTTCATATCTTTATGTTTGAAGCCTGAAATGTGGCGAAAGGTTGCAAGATTCAAGGGGGCCGAATACTTTTGCAAGGCACTGTAAGTGTGCCTCACATTGTGTTATGAGACAATTTTAACTGCGGGTTACTTGTGAATACACTGGACAGTTCATTAGTTTTTTGTTTTTTTTTTAAATCTAAGGTGACAGAGGTGCATCAATAATAATGCTTTTTTATGGCTTTTTTTTTCTTCTTTTTTTTTTAAATGTTCACTTTAAAATAAACTCCTTTAGCGAGCTGTCTTATATTCTTCAGCAAATAAGTCTGACCTTGTGCAGGACATCCATGCCTAAAATATATTTCAAGACTTGTTGTTATCACCTCTCAGGGAGATGCGATGCTCCTTGGTTAAGACATTGTGGCATTCACACACATAATGGAAATGTTATGTGCAGCTCTTTTTCCATAATAATTACCAGGTGACGCAGGGATGGTGATGCAGACATAAGAACCAGAAAAATGCATCTGCTGATTTAAAATGATTTTAACATGTACGCCTCCACACACTGAATACACTGTGAAGAAATAAGTCATGCTTGACCAAAGAGCAATGAAGAGGAAAAACAAAAACACATTGAGATGCCTCTGTATCTATATTTAATGAATGGACAGCTTACTACGCACACACACACATATTCATAGAATGTACTTTATTAATACTAATGGAAGAGAATGCTATTATAATAAAAGCATGTTGTGGGACGTGACAGGCCAAGTGTGAGACTGAGGAGGTGGCGATATCACACCCATGTAAACATCAGAAGACCTTTTTAACTGCTGAAAAGATAAAGAAGTGTCAGAATATATGGTATATTGATGCAAACTGCATTGAAGAATTTAAAATACTGAAAATCCAGCTCTAGTTTAAAATCCACCGAAAATGTATTATAAATTGCGTTTATTCAAACGCACTGTTTAATGAGCTTGATATGATTTGTTAATACATTTGGCTGGAGCTATCGGATATTTTAGTAATGGAGTATTTTACTGAAAATTCCATCAATTAATCCAGTAATCAGATAAAATTTTTTTATTTAATTATAAATATTGAAGGAATCTGGCCTTTTAGCCAGTTTGCCGGAATCACGCCAGCTGAAACGCTATAACCGCGTTAGCGCAATTCCAACGACCCGTGCCGGCGGAATCCTGACAACCCGGTCAAAAGGCCAAACTCCACGCGTTGACCTTAGTCTTAAGCCAGGGGTGTCCAAACTTTTTGCAAAGGGGGCCAGATTTAAGAAACGCCGAACTGTACAAATGCAATGCGATGCTTGAAGCATGAAGGTGGAAATACATAATACAAATAAATGTGCACAAACTCACCGGCGGTGTGTGTCTCTTACTGCAACGTGACCATGAATTACCGCGACGCCGACCCGCTTATGTTCACCTCCACACCTCTTTCCCGATTGACAGTGGATTAACCCTTTCGGACAAGATTGTAGATGATTCACAATTTAAACACGCTTAACCTAGCGAACGCAACAACAACTATGATCGGGGATTGCCACGAGTTAACTTTCGGCTAACGTCGCTAGCTTATACTGTTCATTCCACAACAGTTGGCAGCTCTGCTTTGATAAAGTCATCAGTCATCTATCCAAAAATCACACTTACTTTTTGGCAAATCCTTGATCATAACCAGACCAGTTAAGGAAGCAGGCATCTTCGAAGTGTTTGCAGCAGAGAACACTACTTGATGATGGCGTGAAATTAATTCGCTTCGTGCAAACGAAAGATGTCCATTTACGTGCCCTGCTATCCTTTGGCCACTCATCCAACTTTTCATTTGAGTGAGAACAAAACATTGCCACACACCGCCGTGGCATCTTACCGAGAAGCAATGCAACAAACAATACTGTTCTATGGCGGACTTCCCTCGCACTTCCCGGTGTGACGTAATTTCCGAAGATTTCCGAAGATTGCCGAAGAAAAGCATTTTCGTTGTCAAGGGCGTTGCTATGGGTTAAACAAAGAATCTGGAAGGGTTGCGTTAAAAAAATAATGAAAATATGCTTATAACTGTTTAGCCATTGATATTATTCAAAAACATGGTTGGCCAACCTTACTTCACATTACAGCTTTAAACATTCAGTCTTTTAAAGGCTCTGGTAAGACGGGCTGTGGTCGGGAAAAAGGGTGTGTTTGGCCGTTGTTTAGGTATATTGTCTTTTGTGGGTTGGACAAGGAGAATTCGGGCCATTACTGTTGTGAGAGTTAAATGTGTTATTGTCACAGATTATAGGGAGAATGGCATTATCATGAATTGATTGAAAAACAGGAAACACACAAAAAAACTTGGCCAGCGCTTGACTTTATCCAGGAATTAATAGGGTACACTGGTATTTTACAAACATGACCATTTATAATTTCCAAAGGAATCAGGCCTGGACTGTGCTCCATGTACGCACTTTAAAGCAACTCAACAGAACTCTATATGATCAAACATTTTGGCGACAGAAGCAAGGAAAATCTCCTGTCACGTGCAGACTTAAATATAAACCAGCTGTATTAAATTAATTTGTCCTATTATTTGAGAATTTCATGCGGGACATGACCCTGACGGTGTAAATCTGGCTATAATCTGAAAACATCAAACGTGACTTTCTCTAACTCCCTGTCCCATAAAATCAGAAGAAGTAGGAAAACCAGTACATGGTTTAATGGCTGTAAATACAGGGTAGAGTCCCGGTTAATAACAGCTGACACTTTTTATGCATAGAGTGTGGGATCAAATCCTGTTCAGCGACTGTAAATGTGATTGTCGAAAAGTAACTCGTGATTGAGACGAAAATGCACAAGTTTCCGTCACATGTTCACAATGTTTGACATTTTATGTCTAGTTAGACTATAGACCCTACTCACGTGACGTCACAGCCACGCCCCCACGCCATGTTGTCCGGATACGAGTCATGTTAATGCATTAGCGCTTCGCAAATTCCTCCTATTATGGCGTGTTTTTCTGCTCGTTAACATTAATAATCAAAATGATGAAGTTGTGTGTGGCGGACGGTTGCAAAAACAGAGAAGATAGACGGAGAGATTTGAATTTTTACCGTATTCCGAGAGACCCGAAGAGGAGATCGCGATTGACTGCTGCAATTCGACGAGAAAACTGGGCTCCAAACGACTACCACAGATTATGTAGTAGTCATTTTATATCTGGTAAGATGCATTTAATATATATTTAGAGGGTTTTGGGCTGACAACCACAATTAAGATCATTGCTAGGCTAATCGCCGACAACATACACTCAGACGTTGTGAATGAACTACCTGAAAATATATAATTATAAGGGGATAATCAGACAGTTGTCATACAATTAATTTACAATTTCACGATTGAGGTCAAAAGCCAAAAAATAAATTCAACTAGGGACAATCTGGAGTAGTGCTATCGCACTTCATATTTATTACGTATTATATATGTATATAGTGAGAGTGCTATCGCTAAACCATATAAACATTAAAAGCCCTAGCCCCATTGACAAATGATTTGAAATACATTAGACTTGACAGTGGATGTTAGCAAGAACAAAAGATTTTGAATTGAAAATTTCGTGACTCACCTTCCGAGCACAAGATTCCTGCCGAATTTTCGTGTACGAGGACCTGTTTCACCCAACCAGCAACGTAGCATTTATAAGCCTCCAAGCTCTTAAAGTTTTTCAAACTTTCGTGAGAATAGGCTGATTTTGTGTGGACAAGATAGTTGTAAATATCAGGATATCAGATGTCAGGCGAAGCCAGCGGGTCGAAAAACATCGATTTAGGCATCAAATACGGATCTGGCGAATGGATAAACTGAAGCTTTTCCACGTAACGCCTTTTATGCAACGGATCCAATGAGTTTACAGCGTCAGATAACACTGGGGCTTCCATGAATTGCTGTATAACTTGCTCGACTAATTGAAAACAATGAGAATAGGTCTGAAAAAGAGGTACAATATGGCGGCCGGAAACAGCGACACGCCAATTTTGTGACGTAGGTGAGTAGGGTCTATAGTAGCAGTATCTGGTTTTGTCACTCGTGACATGCCGCGCTCTTCCCCTTCCTGACTCACCAGTGTGTCGTCTCCAGTTTCCATGAAGCCTTGCACACACAGTAAGATTTGTTTTCTTGGCGAGCGCAATTATGCAATGTTACTTTAGCCTATAAACATCTATGCTGAGTGATAATCACACACTAAATGTAAACATAGTGTTAGCATAACATTCGCCATAGCATTAGGCTAACGCTAACGGCGAATATCCTCTAATCTGTGGGACAACAGTTTTTTTCCCCCCACTAAATCAGTGCTTCTCAATTATTTTCTGTTATGAAAAACGATCAAGCGGCTTATCGATGTAATCGGGGTCTAATGTCTTTAAAGAGCATACGACAGGAGAAAAAAAGTCTTAAATGGCATTATTATGTGAATTAGAATCATATTTTGAGACGATTCGACTATATACAACAATTTAGCAAAGCGCAGATGACGAGAAATTAGTCTTTTAATCTGCCGGTTAGCCAAGCCTACCATTATAGGGCTTTAGCATCCCCAACAGGTGGATGACGTCAGCGGTAGACTGGGCTCATCGGTTTTACTATTCAGCCCATTGAGGGGGAATTGTTCAGAACGAGGAAAACGAGACGAAGAGAGCCGCAAAATGTCATTGTTTCAGTCTCTCTACTCCAATATTTTTACAGGATAGTCTTTTTATCCAAGTATTTTTCCCCAATAGCTGTATAAATGGCTTGAGAAGGACCAGTCAGCCCGTCGAGGGGGAACTATTCACAATGAGGAAAACGCGACGAAGAGAGTGGCAAAATGTCATTGTTTCTGTCTCTTTACTTCAATATTTTTACAGGATATTCTTTTTACCCAAGTACTTTCCCCAATTGCTAAATAAATGGCATGGTCATGACAAATAACTTGTGCTAAATGGAATATAAAATAATAAAAATCCATTTATTCAAGACGACATGGCAAAATTACTCCATAATGGTCAAAACAGTCGACTTTACCTTTACTGTCACACCTCCCGAACGATATTTTATGACACCTAAATCGGACATATGTCATTTCCCTTCCCCGGCTTCGGAGAATGTAAACAGACCAGAAGGAGTGACAGCTAGCCGACATGCTAACCCGAACCGAGGGATGTTTCAAAGTCTTCGAAGTGGAAAATCACACATAACTAGCCTGGATTATTTGACATGACGACCCGGTTGTCGAGTTTCTTTGCGGATCGGCAAACCGCCCGGCGGAGAGCAATTTACAGTTCGTTCCCTGGAGGAGGGTGGCTGGAATTGTTGTGCAGCTAACGTGCTAACAGCTAACTGCTAATGAGCGTGAGAATAGCTTTTTACATGCCTATCAATGATCAAACGTAAGTAGTCCTTTATTTAAAGGAATTTTATAGTGTTTACTTTGTAATCACTGTATTCGTATTTGACATAATTCAAAACAAGATGTTTACTCACTTCCTTGTAAGTCCAATGGTCCCACAGTAAATATCCACGGTGAATGGGAACCTTTTGAAACTCCAAAAAGGCGCATACGCCTCTCCCGCATACTGAATGATTTTTCTGCAGCCGTTTGGCTGGCGTGATGCAAAAAATAAAAGTATTAATCCGCAAAATCAGCTGAATCCTTCGTCCTCATACACAACAGTACACTGTAGCGTGAAGAGGACGTCTTCTACCGTACACGTCACAGCGCCTTCCTCCTCAATGCGAGACCGAAGCCGGAAGTCACTCATTTTCCTGGCGCGGGATTCAAAAAACTAAATAAATATAGCGATCGCTTCCACACACATCCAAGCGGTCCATATCATTCAGGAGCATAAAATACCGCGTGTATTATGAAATAAACATGCTTTTTCGTGTCACAAGCGCTTTAAGTGACATCTTAATTGATTTGGCTTCCCGCTGCAAACATGTTTACACACAGTAAATAGACTGGTCATTCCTCGTCTCGTACTGTATTCTTTTCTGTGTGCTCTTATTCTATTCAAAAATACTGCGCACACTCTTAAAATGAGAGCACCACTGCCACCTACTGAGTGGGTGTGCAAGTACAACTTATTCTCGTACAGCAAAAAAGTATGCTTCCCCGAGGTCACTTGCGCCACCCCTGGCATGGCTTTGCGCCCCACTATTTGAGAAGTGCTGCACTAAATAACTTATATCGTTAGCATAGCATTCGCGTTAGAAATAGGCTAGCTGTAACGGCGAGCGTCCGTGGCGTCCAGGTGGGTATACAGCAGGGGTCATGAATTAAAAATCCTCTGGGTCCGAAATTAAAAAATTACAACAATCTTGGGTCCCGAAATATTTTTAATAGGGTTGTTCCGATCATGTTTTTTTTGTTCCCGATCTGATCCCGATCGTTTTAGTTTGAGTATCTGCCGATCCCGCTATTTCCCGATCCGATTGCTTTTTTTGCTCCCGATTCAATTCCAATCATTCCCGATAATTTTTCCCGATTATATACATTTTGGCAATGCATTAAGAAAAAAATGAATAAAACTCGAATGAATAAAAACGAATATATACATTCCAAATACAGTACATAAGTACTGTATTTGTTTATTATGACAATAAATCCTCAAGATGGCATTTACATTATTAACATTCTTTCTGTGAGAGGGATCCACGGATAGAAAGACTTGTGACTTTGTATATTGTGACTAAATATTGCCATCTAGTGTATTTGTTGAGCTTTCAGTAAATGATACTGTAGCCATGCCCAAATGCATGATGGGAAGTGGAACCATGACTGTGCGTAGTGCTACCAATTGATATATCTTCTCTGCATTGGGAAATAACATAAGGTGTTAAGAAAAAGACCAGTTGCTACCTTGCTTCCCCACATTGCTTCCCATGATATTTCTAATCGTAGGGAGAGGGATTGTAAAGCTTTAGCCAATTAAAAAAAAGGCTCCAAAGGCTGCCAAAATTCACTCTACTCATTTTACGTTGCCTTTTATCTCTCTATATAGGCAAAATGGCGCCACTACAAATTAAGCGCGACAATGCGTGAGTGGGTCATGCAGTGCATGCATTAATTGTGTTAAATATTTTAACGTGATACATTTTTTAAAACATAATTACCGCCGTTATCGGGATAAATTTGATAATCCTAACGTAAGCCTAAACTAAAGACTCTGGATGAGTGTAACATATTATGTGTGTAACGTTAAATACAATTAGAAAACGATTTAATTAAAAAAAAAAAAAAAAAATTAAAAAGGCATGGCCGATATTTTTTGGCCGATTCTGATACTTTGAAAATGACGTGATCGGATGACATCTCTAATTTTTAATGCTTCTTTTTTTCCAAAAAATACAAACATATTTTTACGTGGCCATGCTGATAATTACAACATTCAAAAATTTAAACCAAATATAAAAGGTGCATAAAACTAAAAAAGGGCTTTAATTGAATCATTAAATAGCAACATAAGAGCATGTTCAAGACTTCTTTTTTTTTTAAATTGTGGATGCTGACAAGGGGATTTGCTTTATTTTTTGACAGACCTATTCTTTTTCCTTTCCATCAACAAAGTTTCAGCAACTACATTCATACAATCTTTGACAATCGGTGCGTCACTGAAAGACTTTTTGTTTTGACCCAATATCCAAGCTATTCTGTGGGAGAATTCATTTGCGCGTTGCTGTGCAGTGAATAAATGAACCATGAGCCTTGAGGTGCGATCATATTGAGCCCTTAATTCCGCTATTTTTTGAGAACGGATGGCAGAGTTCATAGGGAAACTTTGCAAAAAAAGATGCGTGCCTCGTCTCATAGTGCCTTTTCAAATTGCTGCTTTTTACAAGCACTACCGTCTCTGAATGAGTCTCAGATGAGGCATAGCGGTCTTGTGCTGCCGCCAGGTAAAATGAACAAAAACGTGTTGGTCCACTCCTCCTTAAACACTCTGTTTTCTGCATCAATCTTGCATAGTTTCGAGCAAACCATTTGCCGTACCTTTTCGCCTCTTCCTCCAGCTTCATTCGGCTCAGTTTTTGGCTGTCACTCCGCGGAGTCTGGAAAGCGAGTGTGAGACATGCCGTTCGAAAAATAACTTTCAAATGCTTCACTCTCATTGGCTGGCTTACGCGCGTCACTGTAAGGTTTTTGTTTGTTGCCCGCCTCCACTCTGCAAACCCGCAGAAAAAAAATGATTTTTGTTGTTGCAACGTGTATTAGTCCGGACAGCTTGAGATCAGGTCCAGACGGCTTGGGGGTCCGGAACCGGACCGAGGTCCGCGGTTCCGTGACCTCTGGTATACAGTAATTATTTGATAATAATGTACTGTTTTCATGCTAAGTGTGTATAATCACCAAGTTAGCGTTTTCCTTGTGGACGCTACAATATGGACTCATCCATGAATGTTCATTTGAAATACAGTAGTTGGAAACCTTTCTTTATTTCTTTAATTTTTGGAGTAATTCATAAAAATTTTACGGACGAAAATATTTTTAGTAAACGTCGATAAAACTAGACAAAATTAGTTGAGTTTTCGTCCACAAAAACTACACAAACACATTTTGAAATCACTAATATATGACTAATAAGTGTAATTTTCCAAAGAGTAAGACAAAAATTGAAATGGTTGTCAAAAACAACACCTGTGTAACCTGTCTGCATGGAGCCGCGCTGCATGACGCGATCCGTCCCCTTCCTCCAGGTCAGGACTTGCACCCTCGCTGCATGTCGCATCCAGCACAGCAGGCTAGCACGCTAACCACTAAGCCAAAAGCCTAGGCTAGCAGCTTTAGCTGCCGGTGCACCCTCTTGAAGGATGCACGCGACGGAGGTTTCTATGCAGCACACACAATGGACCCGCATGCACCCTTTACACTCACCTTTCGAAATCTTCACTGCCGATCCGGGTCACGGCACCAATGTAACCTGTCTGCATGGAGCCCCGCTGCATGACGCGATTCTTCCCCTTCGTCTAGGTCAGGACTCACACCCGCGCCACATGACGCGTCCACCACAGCAGGCGAGTGCGCTAATCATCAATCCATCCATCCATGCATCCATTCATTCTCTGCTGCTTAATCTGGGGTCGGGTCGCGGGAACAGCAGCTTTAGCAGTGAAACTCAGACTTCCCTCTCCCAGCCACTACAACCAACTCCTCCAGGGTCGTCCCCAGGGCCATCTGCCAGCGGGACATGCCCAGAACACCTCTCCAGGGAGGTGTCCAGGTGGCATCTGAACCAGATGCCCAAGCCACCTCAGCTGGCTCCTCTCAATTTGGAGGAGTAGCGGCTTGACCTTGAGTCCCTCCCGGATGACCGGACTTCTCAACATATCTCTAAGGGAGAGCCAAGACACCCTGCAGAGGAAACTCATTTCGGCCGCTTGTATCCAGGATGTTGTTCTTTCGGTCACGACCCACAGCTTGTGACCATAGGTGAGGGTAGGAACGTATATTGAATGGTAAATCAAGAGCTTCGCCTTTTGATTCAGCCCCTTCTTCACCACAACGGACAGGTGCAGAGTTCGCATCACTGCAGACGCTGCACCAATCCTGTCGATCTCCCACTCTCTCCTTCCCTCACTCGTTAACAAGACCCCAAGATACTTGAACTCCTCCATTTGGGGCAGGATCTCATCCCCAACCCGGAGAAGGCACGCCACCCTTTTCCTACTGGGGACCAGTGTTGTTAGTAACGGCGTTACAAAATAACGGCGTTACTAACGGCGTTATTTTTTTCAGTAGTGGGTAATCTAATTAATTACTTTTCTCATCTTGGCAACGCCGTTACCGTTACTGAGGACGGAAAGGCATGCGTTACTATGCGTTACTATATTGGTCGAAAAGTCTGAGGGAGACGGACTCACCGAGACGACAGAGCAGAGCAGGAGCGGGGAGGAGGCAAGAAAGTTGTAACGCCGAGCAAACGCGATGCTAGGTAGCTCCAATAATACATGTTGTAGCCGATAGCCGACAAACTACGCCCGCATGTTATTGTAGATATGGTAGACATGATAGATATCACTTGTACTGTATATAGATATAACTAGATGCAAAATGACAGCCGCCATCTTAAAGCAGTAGGCATTTTAGGACGGCTCTGTTGTAGAGAACCTTCCTCGCGAACCTAAGTAACTTTTTATCTAAAATACTTCTAAATCGGCAAAATCTTGACTTGAATCTATCTTTAAATGATGAAACAGTTTTAAAACTTTCATATGTCGAAAGTAGAGAGAAGGGAACTAATGCAATAATGGGAGCAATTTTAACAACTTTTAACAGTTGATTCAGGGTAAAGGGTAAATTAGGGTAAAGAATTGGGCTCGGGCCAATTGTACCAAAAACCTCCACAAAAAACTTCATATAGTGTGGCCAATGTTTTTTTTGTTTTTGTTTTTTGTTGTTTTTTTTTGGAGGAAAAAAAAAAAAAAAAGTAATTATCACCAATTACTTTGCCAAGTAACTAATTACTCTTACATTCAGGTAATTGAGTTAGTAACGCAATTACTTTTTGGGAGAAGTAATTTGTAACTATAATTAATTACTTTTTTTCAGTAAGATTAACAACACTGCTGGGGACTATGGTCTCGGATTTGGAGGTTCTGATCTTCATCCCCACCACTTCACATTCGGCTGAGAACCGCTCCATTAAGAGTTGGAGATCACGGCTTGATGAAGCTAAGCTAAGCTAGTTAGCGTGATAACCACTAAGCCAAAACCCTAGGCCAGAAGCTTTAGCTGCTGGTGCACTCTCTTGAAGGCATCGGGAGGGAGGGTTCGATGCACCACACACAACTAACCCGCTTGCACCTATTACACTCACCCCCCGAAACCTCCACTGCCGATCCGCACAGCACAACGCGATCCGTCCACTTCCTCTAGGTCAGGACTCGCACCCATGCATGATGACACGTCCAGCACAGCAGGCGAGCGCGCTAACCACTAAGCCCAGGCTAGCAAGTTTGGCTGCTGGTGCACCATCTTGAAGGCACCAGGAAGGAGGTTTTTATACACCACACACAACGGAACCGCGTGCACCCGTTACACTTGTCGTTGGTGTCATCGGCCACAGTGACGTCCAAAGAGACTCCAGCACACCTGTGACTCGAAATAAGTAGGACATCATTCACAGTTGTGGTCAAAAGTTTACATACACTTGTGAAGAACATAATGTCATGGCTCTCTTGAGTTTTCAGTTATTTCTACAACTCTGATTTTTCTCTGATAGAGTGATTGGAACAGATACTTCTTTGTCACAAAAAACATTCATGAAGTTTGGTTCTTTTATGACTTTATTATGGGTGAACAGAAAAAAGTGATCAAATCTGCTAGGTCAAAAATATACATACAGCAGCGCTAATATTTGGTAACATGTCCCTTGGCCAGTTTCACTTCAATTAGGCGCTTTTGGTAGCCATCCACAAGCTTCTGGCAAGCTTCTGGTTGAATCTTTGACCACTCCTCTTGACAGAATTGGTGCAGTTCAGTTAAATTTGATGGCTTTCTGACATGGACTTGTTTCTTCAGCATTGTCCACAACTTCTCAATGGGGTTTAAGTCAGGACTTTGGGAAGACCATTCGAAAATCTTAATTCTAGCCTGATTTAGCCATTCCATTACCACTTTTAATGTGTGTTCGGGGTCACTGTCCTGTTGGAACACCCAATTGCGCCCAAGACCCAATCTTCGGGCTGATGACGTTAGGTTATCTTGAAGAATTTGAAGGTAATCCTCCTTCTTCATTATCCCATTTACTCTCTGTAAAGCACCAGTTCCATTGGCAGCGAAACAGCCCCACAGCATAATACTACCACCACCGTGCTTGACGGTAGACATGGTGTACTTGGGGTTAAAGGCCTCACATTTTCTCCTCCAAACATATTGCTGGGCATTGTGGCCAAACAGCTCGATTTTTGTTTCGTCTGACCACAGAACTTTCCTCCAGAAGGTCTTATCTTTGTCCATGTGATCAGCAGCAAACTTCAGTCGAGCCTTAAGGTGCCGCTTTTGGAGCAAGGGCTTCCTTCTTACACGGCAGCCTCTCAGTCCACGGAGATGCAAAACACGCTTGACTGTGGACATTGACACCTGTGTTCCAGCAGCTTCTAATTCTTGGCAGATCTGCTTTTTGGTGATTCTCGGTTGAATCTTCAACCTCCTGACCAATTTTCTCTCAGCAGCAGGTGATAGCTTGCATTTTCTTCCTGATCGTGGCAGTGACAAAACAGTGCCATGCACTTTATACTTACAAACAATTGTTTGCACTGTTGCTCTTGGGACCTGCAGCTGCTTTGAAATGGCTCCAAGTGACTTTCCTGACTTGTTCAAGTCAATGATTCGCTTTTTCAGATCCATGTATGTATATTTTTGACCCAGCAGATTTGATAACTTTTTCTGTTAACACATAATAAAGTCATAAAAGAACCAAACTTCATGAATGTTTTTTGTGACAAAGAAGTATCTGTTCCAATCACTCTATCGGAGAAAAATCAGAGTTGTAGAAATAACTGGAAACTCAAGAGAGCCATGACATTATGTTCTTCACAAGTGTATGTAAACTTTTGATCACCACTGTATATCGATATTGGTTACTGGATTCAATACCTACCCAAACGTTAATTTAGACCATGTGATGTTTTGATTTAAATAGAGTAGTACGTATAACTGGCTTTCAAAGAAGTATTTCTTTGAGATCTTAGTTCAAGGGTGAGAACATCTTCACGCACATGTGCAGGTAATAAACATTTAGGCATCCATAATTGATGGTCAACAGTGTGTTGCAAAGTGATATTGAGAGGAACTCTGTGTTTATGCAAATGCATTGTCAGACAGAGAGGCCAGCGCCTCTGTGACACCATCTTTTAATAATGAGCTACAATGGCAAAGATGCACTGAGTGGGACCCAAACAGTATTTCTGCTGCTGGCAAACAAAGGAGGCTGACAGCAAGCTGAGTGAGTGCAATGAAATCAGACTTCATGTGCACTCAAGGGAGTGGAGTGTAAGAATAGTGAGAATCATTTGTTTGTGTATTGATGTTTGTGTTTGGTGTTTGTCTCACAGCAGTGGTCTTGTCTGGTCTGTTTGCAAACATGTCTGAACATGAGCATGGATAAGGCTCCATTGGTGAGCTTCATGCTGACAGGAAGTCAACCTGAAAACAGGCCAAAAAGGCCACAGTTAAATTCATAGTGTTATGTTTAGCTTGTAAGTATCAGAACAGAAGAGCATAGGTTTTCTAAATACAGATACAACAAATCGTAAAAAAAAAAAAAACTTACTGTACTTTTTTTTATCCATGTAGTATTTTGTCCAAAATTTTGATCCTCGATGTTATGAAACAATGACAATGGTTTTAAATTGTGAAAAACTTGTACTCATTAGCATTTTAAGCAGAAGTGTCAAACTAATTTTTGTCACAGGCAACAGTGTGGAATCATAAACACTGGGTGTGGTGTTATTCTGTCCATTGTGCCAATGGATGGTATTTACAAGAGGTTAGTGTCAAGTTCAAAAATAGATCCTTAGGTAGACATTGTAAAATTACCCAAAAATAAGGAGAGAAGACACTGTTTTCTTGGCCAAGGAGAGCAAAATGTGACTCGTCAGTCACCAAAATTGATCTAAAGGAAAAAAATCCTCCTTGGTATTTTATTTAGGGGTTTGTCCTAAACAAAAATGGATGCCGCCCTAAGGGAGGGGAGAGCAAGCTGGAGACACCCATGTGGTTTTTTCGATTGGATATGTGTGTGCATGTAGGTGGAACTAAGTGAATACACGTGTGGAAGCAAGAGCTTATGTAAACAATCATGTAAACAGTCAAAACAATCATATAAACAGTCAAAATAATCCAGACACTTCAGTTATGCAACGCTGCGGCCATGGAAGATGTCCTTGGATGGAAAATTGTCCTCGAAGGTCCAGACGCCAGGTGCTGAAGATACCTCGGAAGGTCTAGTTACGCAATGATGCGGCCATGAAGCAAAACAGTTGTCATCCCGACCCTCTTTTACTCTTTGTAACACTTAAGCATTATACTACAACCTGGTATAGCAAGCAATAATCATTTACTGGTTATATAAGTAAGAAAAATATGGCAATATGTATTATTTATGGTATATTTGAGCACAAGCAAATATTCAATCAACCAACCAAGCAAATATTTAATCAATCAAACCTCGATAATTACCTCAACAGTTAGCCTTGATGTCGAGAGTGGCTTGGGAGCTGTGTGTCCGTGATGGGAAAGATGTAAATCCATCTTGTGTTCCAACGATTCATTGGGTGTTTCGGCCTTTATTACTTGATACCCTGTGTCTGGATTTCGGCCACAACACAGCACCGAGACAGTGCTTATCAAAGTCCTAAATGATACCGATGCAGGCAAATCATCTGTTCTGTTACTATTGGATCTCAGCGCCGCATTCGAAACGGTTGATCACGACATACTACTCAGCAGATTGGAACAGTGGGTAGGGCTTACTGACACTATTCTTCAGTGGTTCACATCCTATCTACATGATAGGGATTTCTTTGTGTCAATCGGAAACCATCAGTCAGAACGAACCAAATTCACGTGTGGAGTCCCTAAAGGGTCAATTCTTGTACCACTCTTATTTAACATCTATATGCTTCCGTTAGCTCAGATAATGGAACAGTATGACATCTCCTATCACGCCTATGCAGAGGACACACAACTGTACATTTCTGTGTCCCCACATGATTATAGTCCCTTGGTCTCCCTGAGTAAATGCATTCATCAAATCAATGAATGGATGTGCCAGAATTTTCTCCAGTTAAATGTGGAGAAGACAGAGGTGATCATTTTGGGGCCAAAAAAGGAAAGGTCAAAAATAAGCAGGCAACTTAGCACAATGTCACTTACAGCTACAAATCAAGTCAGAAACCTTGGCGTAACCATTGACTCAACCTAAAATTTGATAGCCATCTAAACTCCGTCACTAAATCCGCTTATTACCACCTAAAAAATATAACCAGAATTAAGGGGCTTCTGACTCAACAAGACATGGAAAAACTTATGCATGCATTCATTTTCAGCAGATTGGACTATTGCAACGGTATATTTACGGGTCTTGATAAAAAATCAGTCAGGAAGCTGCAGCTAGTACAGAATGCTGCAGCCAGGGTCCTCACAAATACAAGGAAGCTGGACCACATTACACCGGTTATGAAATCGCTACACTGGCTTCCAGTGAGTCAAAGGATAGACTATAAAACACTACTGCTCGTCTACAAAACACTTAATGGCCATGGACCAAAATACATGCTTGACTTGTTAGATTCCTATGAGACATCTAAACCCCTAAGGTCATCTGGAACCGGTCTTCTGCATGTTCCAAGAACAAGAACCAAGAAGGATGAGGCAGCATTTAGTTATTATGCTCCTCAACTCTGGAACAAGTTACCCGAACGTCTGAAGTATGCTCAAACTGTTAGCTCTTTTAAATCAGGGCTAAAAACGCTTTTGTTTAGCACTGCATATCCATAACTGTCTATATATTTCAATCTACTTGCTTTCTATTCCTCTTGTGCTTATCTCCATTGCTGATTTCAATTATTATTACTAGTAGCAGTTTTTGTTTTATTTTTATTCATTTATTTTGATTCTATTTATGATTAAGTGCGATCTTTATGTATAATTTTATTTCGATTTTGATTGTCTTGGTTTTGATTTAAATGTGATTTTTTATGATCTTCATGTGATGTAAAGCACTTTGAATTGCCTTGTGTTGAATTGTGCTATGTAAATAAATTTGCCTTGGCTTGCCTTGCCCTCATCGATGGTGGCCAGGTGCAGGTAGATCACGCCTGTGCTTTTGTCCCATACCCAATTAGAGGTTGTTTAGATGCTCCAGCCCAAGGGACAATGCCAGGCAGGGATGTCCTCTTCAGACAAGCCTAGTGCTGACCGATTACCTTGTCTTCACTCCTCCTAAAGTTATAATTTTCCTCAGTGGGCCATAAAGACGACAAACCCATCCAAAAGTACATATGTTTGCCTTGATTGATTTCGACATAAACAACAAATTGATTGGTACCTGGTTGGACCTATAAAGCCTTTTGAGACATTTGTTGTGATTAAGGACTGTATTAATGAATGTGACTTGACTTGATCTGGTTTTGTATGGAGGTAGATTTGTGTCAATATTATACAAAAAAAAAAAAAAAAAAAAATGTGTTTGAATTAGGGGTGTCAAACGATTAACATTTTTAATCGAGTTAATTACAGCTTAAAAATTAATTAATCGTAATTAATCGCAATTCAAACCATCTCTAAAATATGGCTTAAATTGCCTTTCAAGATGACATATCAGTTCTATGTGTTGGATTTTATCAAGTAAATTTCCCATTAAAATGCGACGTATACTCCGGTGCGACTTATATATGTTTTTTTCCTCTTCATTGGGCATTTTATGGCTGGTGCGACTTATACTCAGGTGCGACTTATAGTCCGAAAAATACGGTATTTTCAGGCTTACCATGCAAGGATTTCTTGCTAAAAAGCCTAGTCCCACTCATTCTGTATTGTAAGCAGCACAGTGACACCCTGCTGCTATGATATCATTATGTGCTGTCTGGAAATGTGGGCAGACATGGTAGGTGTCTCTCTCGCGACCCACTAGGCTTGTCTCGGTCATCTTTGTCTCCAAGTGTGTATGTGAGTGCGTGTGTTTGTGTGTGGCGGATTAGCGTGCCTCTCCAGTTCTCTGCTCGTAATCAGATGGGACATTGGCTCCATGACGGCCCACAACCCCCAACCCAGTAAAGGCAGCACCTCCACTGTTATTCCTGTTTGACTAGCAGTCATAGACCTTAGCAGTATGTCGGGAGCTCAAGCAATTATTCCCGTGCACATCAACCGTGTGCTCTCACCACATTACGAGTTAGAAATAAATTTGGGCTGGATAGAAAAAAAAAGTGAGAGTTCAGCAATACAAAAGACGATAAAGCATCTCAATAAGGCATTCCATTAGTCATTAGGTTAGTCTAAGAACTCTGACCTTCCACTGGCCTGTCTGCTGTTAGTTTGACCCTTAACCCTTGACCCTTCGTTTTTCAGATGCAACACACATACACGTGCCTCCTGCACTCTTTTCCTTGACAGCCTTGATGCTCATATTAAGATCTACATGGCGGATTTCAAGGCAATTTCAGCCATAAACTCTCATTTGGGAAGGGAATTAGTTTGCCTCAGTCTTGTTGCCGTAACAGCATTAGCTTGTTCTTGTGGCTTTTACATTATAGCAAGGATGGATTGTACCATTCAAATCAACCAGCCTCCTTGTCCACTTACAGCTTAACATCATCATACTTCCCTTGTTATGTCCTCTTAGAAAGATACTCGTTGTTACTGCAAATGTAGCCATGGTATAACTACTTTATAATGAAACGTCTTGTTTTCTATGTCGTGGCAATGAGGCATCTCGTCGACTTCACAAATCTTTCCATTGTAATAATATACTGTATGAAGTCGCGTTTTGTTGTCTTTTGTTTCACACAGACAAAAGAAGTCCATCAACAGAGAAAGATGAACCATAATGAACTTTTGGCAATCACACTCCATCTCGGCTCACTTATTCTACACAAAATGACATCATTAATGACAGCCATTGCACAAATGTCCCTTAGTGCCTGCTAAGGCATCTATAAGTACTATATATTCGGAACAGCAATTTAGTCTATAATCAAATAAAGATGAGGGTTTTTTTAAGGCCCGAGCACCAAGTGTGCAGGAGCCGTATTGTAATACAAAGGATGATTGTTATTCTTTTTTCAGGGCAAATCAAAATGGCCCATTTGGAGGCCCTAACATGCTCGAAAACTCACCAAAATTAGCATATAAATGCCGCTTTGTGTAAATTTAGATAATTTTGCAACATTACGAAAAAATGTAACAAAACGGCTCAGTGGCGCCCCCTTAAATTTTTCAAAAAGGCCTCTCCTGTTAGGTTTTTTCAACATAGAGCGATGAAATCCGGGGAGTTGATACCTTGTGCAAAACTGCTCCAAAAGGTCTCTTGCATCAATATTCCAAACCCAACAGGAAATCGGGTATTTTGGAGGGAACATGAAAAAATATGCAATTTTAGTCGATATACAGGGTGCACGTTTGAGACCTTGGCAATCATTCTGTGTACTGTCTTCAGGAGAGGCTTCCTCCTTGGGTGACAGCCATGCACACCAATTTGATGTAGGGCGCGGCGTATGGTGAGCATTAACAGGCTGGGGTCAGTCTGTTATTGCTCAGACCAGACTAGAAAGCCCGCCCGTCCCATCAGACCATAGGACATGGTTCCAGTAATCCATGTGCTTTGTTGACATGTCTTCAGCAAATTGTTTGCAGGCTTTCTTGTGTACCGTCTTCAGAAGAGGCTTCCTCCTGGGGTGACAGCCATGCACACCAATCTGATGTAGAGTGCGGCGTATGGTCTGAGCACTAACAGACTGACCCCCCACCTCTTCAATCTCTGCAGCAATGCTGACAGCACGCCTGTAACGAGTCAAATGACATTTTGGAGGGAAAATGACAAGCAGTACTCAATTTGGACATTTGGGGATGTACGTAGTTTCTAAGGGGTGTACTCACTTTTGTTGTCAGGGATTTAGATAGAAATGGCTATATTTTTAGTTATTTTGAGGGGAAAATAAATGAACTCTATTATATAAGCTGCACACAGACTACTTTTCATTGTGTCAAAGTGTCATTTTGTCAGTGTTGTCCCATGAAAAGATATACTTAAATATCTGCAGAAATGAGAGGGGTGTACTCACTTTTGTTATATACTGTATTGTGGTTAATATTAAAGATGCACCGATACCGATACTGGTATCGGCAGGGGGCGCCGATCCAGCCGGAAATGGTGGTATCGGTATTGGCGAGTACCAACAAAGACGGCGCCGATACCATTTACCGGTCCATTATTATAACATTTGACCGCAGCCTTTTTTTCCTCCTGGCGCTCACTACACTCTGTCTCTGTGTTGTGTGATGACACGTGAGCACCAAGCAGCTATCGCTATTGGCCTGCTCCCGACCAATGAGAGCGGGCCAATAGCCACTCCTAACCAATGACAAGGCCGCTTTTTCATATGGAGGAAACACAAACCAGGAGAAATGGCGGCGGTCGGGAAGTATTTCAAAGTAGAAATCCCGTCGATTAAAATCAATGACTGCATGCAAGATTTGCGGCCTGAAAGTTTCGAGATGTGGAGTTAAATCGGCCAATTTCAATACCTCGAACCTGATAAAACATTTGAAGACAAAATGTGAACGAACACAACGAGTTTGAGCCTGCATGAGTAGGAGTGGTATCCAGAGGAAGGGCGCTGGACCGGAGCAACAATCTCTGGTCAGTTCACTACGTCCACTTTACTTTTATTGTGTTTCACTGAAAGAAATGCCGCAGTAATTTGGGAACTGTTTCCAAAGTAGGGTTGCTACCTTTCAGAAATAGAAATAAGGGACTCCCCCCTCCCGAAAAAAGGAGGCTAATAGAGAGACGGGATGTTGTGGTCATTTATTATTACTTATAATTGTTAGCGTCCGCAAACGCGGAAACAAGGTTGGAACTCGAAGCAGACAACAAGCGGGGGATACGTACAAGGGTTTAATGATTGCAAAAAAAAAAAATAACACGCGATCGCGGGATAGAAGAAATAACAAAAGGAGTCCGTGACAGCAGGTCGACAGAGCTCAATACTACAAACTCGAAGGTTCACTAAGACGATAGGCAGCGAGCCAAAAAGCCAAAATAACAACACTCAAATACCTGCATAGGGTAGAGATTACAAACGAGAGCAGCACACTAACAGAAAAAAACCCAATGCAGGGGCGTAACATGCAAATGTAGCGAGACTATAGTGCGAGATGTCAAATGGCGATCAGCAAGGCAAATATCTTTGAGATCACCTGTGCTTAAATGCTGCGCTGATGAGCCTGCATTGGATTCAGGTGCGACGTCAGGAAAGCCCCCATGACCAGCCCAGCAACAAGACACAATCTAACCAGCAGCAGAATGTGACAATAATTTCATGAAAGTTGCACTGTTTGGCCTTTTAAAAAGGTTTATTCAGTTCATTCTGAGTTTATTATCATGAATTTATTTTTACTTTCTTACTGTTGGGCTAGCATTATACATGTTTTATTAATTTCACAAATGTAGCACTATTTTGGCCTTTGAGAGCCAAAAGTTTATTCAACTATTGTCTACTAGGGTTTAGTAGACTATTCACTTTGCACTAGTCTTTTTCCTATTTTGCAAAGGTAAGCAACAGCCTGACAAGGCCATGATAGCAATGATTTCACATCCAATTATGTAGCCCTTTGGGGGGGGGATATATATATATATATATATATATATATATATATATATATATATATATATATATATATATATATATATATATATATATATATATATATATGTATATAAATGGGGTGGTATCGGTATGGTATCGGTATCGGCCGATACTGCACAGCCAGGTATTGGTATCGGGGCCAAAAAATGGTATCGGTGCAACACTAGTTCATATAAATGATTAATAATATAGCAATGATATATCTCTGCTGAGGCCTGCATATACAGTACAGAACATTTTTTCTCCTACAATTGATTTTGACTAATCTAAAAAAAACAATAAAATGAAAAATAGCCAGACACACACATAAAAAACATAAATACTTAATATCAAAATACAGTATATAATAGGGCTGTCAAAATTATCGCGTTAACGCGCGGTAATTAATTTGTTTAATTAATCACGTTAAAATATTTGACGCAATTAACGCACATGTCCCGCTCAGAAAGTATGCTGCCTTTTGGTAAGTTTTACAGCAAGACTTTTTGTGCTGTCCAACAGCGAACTCTTGTGGTCGCTTTGCGACATGGTTTATTGTTTTCTTTCCAGTTCATTATGGCTGCACGACGTCTCGAGCTGATAATGTTGTGCTTATATGAACCTTGGACAAGATTTGTCCGTAAGTATGGTTGTTGTAAAGAATGTACATATTATGTTAGTAAGCGAAATGTTATATTTTTTGTATGAGATGCTTTTTGTTTATGTTTAGTGAACCTGTATAGCGTGCTAAGCTAACGTTGTTGTTAATGCAATGCTCGTGTACTTTTTTTTTGTAGTTTTACGACGGTCTAAAGAGGACAATGGTTTGAGGCCATTTTATTAATAAATCAGATGAAAAAGGAAGAAGTCTAACTATTAAGGCGTCGTTCACTAGCTGTCCAGCTTTGGAAAAAGTAGACGCTACTGAGTGAGGACAGCATAGACAGATTTAAATGACAGGAGAGTGAAATGCCCCACTACAGTCCTTTTGTACCGTATGTTGAATGTATATATCCATCTTGTGTCTTATCTTTCCATTCCAACAATTTATTTTACAGAATATATATATAATTTACAGAAAAATATGGCATATTTTATAGATGGTTTGGATTGCGATTAATTACGATTAATTAATTTTTAAGCTGTAATTAACTCGATTAAAAATTTTAATCGTTTGACAGCCCTAGTATATACTTATTTCTTCGTTTGTGAATTTGAACAAAATAAGAAAGTATACATGGAACACACACACAAAAAAAGACAAGGACGTACTCGTGTGTGTGCGTCCGTTTGTGAATCTGTGTAAGAGTGAGAGATAACGATAAGCACCACTTAAGCTCTTTGATCGCGAAGGTCCATCAATCTACTGTTCAAAGTCTATGAGAAAGTCCTCCACTGATTGATTACACATGCAAACACACATACTTCTGTACTTGTGTGGTTCTTCATGTTATATGGTCCACTTCACAAATGTTCTATACCCTATCCAATATACCATGACAAAAACCAGTTTGAAATCCCAAAATGGGATGTCCTGGCTGTGAATATTTAAAAATCATCTTCTCTGCCCCCCCCCCCCCCCTACTCAACCTGGTCTGGCACCGAAAGGGTTAAGGAGGAACAGAAACTCCAAAGCGCTCCCTGCTTAACCTCTGACCTTAACGTGTAAGAAAAAAAAAATCTAAGGTAGACAGACAATTAAATGTAAATCGACCTACTTTTACAAAATGCATTTTTCTATCAAGTTGGCTTCAAAACTTGCAATATTCCACTTTTGTTCCTCTTAACTAAGTATGTGCGCAGTTTTCAGCAGAACAATGAGTACTAGCTTAGGACCCTTCCTCAAATGCTTTCATCCCACACCCCAGTAGACTCCTCCCCTCTGCGGGCAGCAGGTTGTCAGTGAGGGGGTCCAGCTGGTGGAGACTGGAGATGCCAAACAACGTGTCAGAGATAAGACAAGGCGGCCTAGGTATGCACAGTGACCACTCTAGGGGGGTTGTTGATGAGTGCGAGGCTTTGGCGAGTCTCTTATGTTTGTGATAAGACGACATATTGTACATTGTTACACAGCCAACAATCCCCTTCGGTGATGAAATACGATTGTTGGACCCTTTACAAGTATACTTTTAGTAAAGGGTTGCAGGCTCGTGTGGTTATCAGGACCTTATGTGCATTAAAATACTGTAGACTGTACCATTTACACAATAAATAACTTCAAGGAATGTTAATTATTGATGTCATGTGTATCCATGTTCGCAGGATTATGTAGAATGTCTATTGAAAACGAGCCATAACAGTTTTGTTTTTATCATTGTGGAAATTCCATACAAGACAGTACATATAGTACCTTCACTTTAATTTACTTCACTGTTAATTTTATTATTGCCACAGTCAGGACTGGGATGGAACAATATTGATAGTGATTAATTTTACAGTGTCCCTAATAGGGATGGGAATTGATAGGATTTTTACGATTCCGATTCCATTATCGATATTGATTAACGATTCGATTCTTTATCGATTCTCTTATCGATTCTAATTTGGGGAAAAAGAAGAACAAACGTTTTGATTGGCATTGAGTTTGTTTAATCAGAAGTCACAACCTTACAAACTCACAACAAGGTCAAAAGAGGCCCAAAGCCTCAATATTAACTGTGGCAATAAGTGGCAAATGCACAAGAATGTGTAACATTTTACTGAAACATTTTTCTAATAGAAATAAAAAATATTGGTATATATTGGCATCAGGGGTCGCGTTAACCGAATATTTTCCGTCATTGACCTTTTTTTTAAAACGGTGACGGAAAAAACTGGAGTCCATCTGTCATTTTGACAGGTTGCAATTCACACTCCAGACCACAGGATGACGAGTGAGCATATTAATTAGCTCTTGTCTCTCTTGATGCATGACGTCGTTGGCCTTACTCGGAAAAATGTCCGAACTAGCATTCAGGTGTAGCAAACACGGAAACGTTAGGAAGCTTTGGAGAGCATTGTCTAAGGCTACGTTCATACTACAGGTCTTAATGCACGAATCCGATTTTTTGTCATATCCGTTTTTTTGGCGTGCCCGTTCAGACTGCCTTTGTCCATTGAGACCGTTCAAGTATTACGCATGCGCACTAATTCGCAGTCCGACACGCGCTGAGTAAGAAGACCCGCATGCGCAGAAGCATCAAAACAAATGACACACGTCATCCGTCATTCCAGGGATATCATATTTTGCTTTTCAAAAGGAGGACACAAATAACAGACATAAATAATCCCCGTTTAGGCTTATATTCAAAGTGTATATGAATCGATAGCATGCACGCACTGTCCGTGCACGTCACACACACACACAAGGGCAGTTTGCCCCGACTCTCGGCCGTGTAGGCAATGTTGAAATATTGCTCACTTGGAACAGAGAGAAAACTGAGCAGTCTCAGGCTTATCCTCAACCCATTTTTATTTTTTATGACTGTTGTCAAGCTCAGCCCTTCCCCAAAAGCCGTGTTCACTGCAAGCTAGGCGCTAATAACGCACAGCTGTATCGTTACGGTAGCGTCTCTCTCGCTATTTGATGACGTAATTGCTGCATGAAATCCGATTTGGGAGAGTGGACAGTACAGACCGCCGCGACAGTCTGGAAAAATGTGGCCCAGATCAGATTTAGACCACATACGAAAGTGACCCAGATCGGATTTGAAATGGTCCCGTTCTATGCGACCTGTCACGTTCAGACCGTCAAGTTAATGTCTCACTCGAGTCGGAAAAACATGAAAAAATCGGATTCGTGCATTAGACCTGTAGTATGAACGTAGCCTAAGGCCGATTTTTTCGTGTTTTTCCGACTCGAGTGATGCATTAACTTGACGGTCTGAACGGGACAAGTCGCATAGAACTGGACCATTTCAAATCCGATCTGGGTCATTTTTGTATGTGGTTCAAATCCGATCTGGGCCACATTTTTCCAGACTGTCGCGGCGGTCTGTACCGTCCAGTGTCCCAAATCCGATTTCAGCTATGCGTTATTAGCGCCTAGCTTGCAGTGAACACGGCTTTTGGGGAAGGGCCGGGCTTGACAACAGTCATAAAAAGATAAAAATGGGTTGAGGATAAGCATGAGAATGATTGGTTTTCTCTCTGCTCTATGTGAGCTATATTTCAACATTTCCTACACGGCCGAGAGTCGGGAGAAGGGTCTGGCTGCAGCCCGTGTTGGAGAGTCGGGGCAAACTGCCTGTGTGACATGGACGGACAGTGCATGCATCATGCATGCTATCGATCCATATAAACTGTGAATATAAGATTAAACGGGAATTATTTATGTCTGTTATTTGTCTCCTCCTTTTGAAAAGCAAAATATGATATCCCTGGAATGAAGGATGATTTGTCATTTGTTTTGATGCTTCTGCGCACCGGCGCATGTCAGACTACGAATTAGAGCGCATGCGTAATACTTGAATGGTCTCAATGGACAAAAGCAGTCTAAACGGGCACGCCAAAAAAATGGATATGACAAAAAAAAAATTGCATTTGTGCATTAGGACCTGTAGTATGAACGTAGCCTAATTGAATGAGCAGGGACAAACAGCTTGGAGTCAGAAGTACGTGCGCTATTCTCAAATCTGAACGCACCCCGAGTCTTGGATGACAAATCAACAGAGCAGAGAGTAGACACAACATGGCTGGTAGTGTCTTCAATTTATTCAGAGTTGAGTAAGTAACGCACCGCTTTTGACCAACACTGCTATTGAATATGTCATTATTATCATTTTAAAAATTTAAGTGACGGGTAAAAATAGATTATGACCGGATTTTTATGACCCTGTCAGTCAAAATGACAGAAAACGAAAAAGTCTAGCGCAACCTCTGATTGGCATATAGGTCGTTGATCTGCCGTTGGCAATATGTGTTAAACTTGCAGGGGTCCCCAAACTTTTTCCAGTGAGGGCCACATAACTTTTCCCTTCTCTGATGAGTCAGTTTGTAACAGAAAAAGTGTGACGATTGCAGGAGTGCCTAAATGTAAAAAAAAAATATTGTTTTTCCGAAAGCCACAATCAAATAACCCTTTATGGATATTCCACAGAACAAAAGTAAATAAGATAAAAATAATAATATAATATAATAATACTTAATAATAATAACACTATTATTCAAATAGATAATAACCAAATAACCCTCTCTGAGTTCTTCACAGAAAAAGGCCAGAAAATAAATAACACTATTGAGAAAAAAAAAATTCAAAATGCTCTCTGGTATTTTTCAGGGGGCCGGACCAAATGTGGGGGGCAGTAGTTTGGGGACCCCTGTTAAAGTGTATTATTTACCAGTATAGTGAAATGCATGCCTTTTAGCTTTTATGGCGCTTTCACGCTCAAGTGGGGGCGCCCTTGCGCTTCCTCACGCGAAGAAGAACGCGCTCACGTGAAGAAGAGCGCGCTTACACGCGAAGAAGAAATGCCGCATCCAAGCTAGTGAGCGAGTTAGTGTGAGAGGGAAGAACTGCTACGACCCTACGTTCTTTCTTAATGTTTGTAAAATATCTACAGAGGCAACGCCTGTATGTATCATCTTTTGTGTTGTTGTTGTGTGTTTCCACTCGCGATCGGACACTTAAATCCAGTTGTGTAGTGGTTTGTACGACGTGCTAATGCTAGCGAACGCATGCTAATCATGTTGTTATTACTGAATTAGCAGCTAATCAACGCTGATTTACGTTGATGCAAACCTGTTTGTTATTGGGGACGAAATTGATTTGTTTCATTTCTATTTTTAGTTTCACTCTTCAAGTGATGGTTGAATAAGGTCAGCAAATTATACCAACGTCTTCTGTATCGTCATTTCGGAGTTTAGCTAGCTGTATAGCTGTCTCGGTGAGGACAGTGCAGTCTATTCCCTCCCGATGCAGTTATCTCCACCTTGCAATGATTGCAAGTCGTGTTGTTGTAATTTTTCCTCGTGAAGACACACTTTCGAGCATTTGAACCTACGTGCTGTCATTGTTGTTTAAGGCTGCAATGCTCGTGCTAAACCATCGTAACCTTTCATTTTCACCCTCTTTCCTGGTGAAGTGTAGCCAAACTTTGGAGCGAGTGGTTCTTGGTGCCATGCTAATTTGATGTGTCCAGGATGCGTCTGGACAACAAGACGCGTCACGTCATATGATGACGCAGTACGCGTCTTTAGGAATCGTTAAAGGGATCGTTAAGGCTTTTTCATTGTGATGTCAAGGCCTCGAAACACTAGGAAACGGTTCGGAATTGGAATCGGATTTCGATTCCCATCCCTATTCGATTCCCATTCCCAAGTTTGGTGGTGGCAAAATCATAGAAAAATCATAAAAAAAGTCTTTTTATCTATGGTTAGGGTTAGGGTTAAAAAAAAACGAAAATTATACTTGTAGTTGTGCTTTAGAAATGACATTGTTGTTTCCACGAACTCGTCCAAAGTTTATATTAGTTAAAATACACTAAAATCCGAAAAGCTCTTCACCTGCCCTTTAATGAGCTCCCTTAAGACAACGCTGAGTTATTCATGCAGACGGAACAAAACTGCAACCAACTCCTACTATAATTCTCAAAAACTTTATTCAGTTCTGTATATAAATTTGAATCCAATTAAACTGACCCCCCCCATACCACAACTATTTATAACCAAGTGGAAATAGAGGGTGACCCTAACGTCTGAAGAAATCTCTGCAAGACATCTTGTTTCACAAGAATGACATCAAATCAAGAGTAATAAATACACAAAAAAAGAGTACTCACCTTTCATGCCATCTCACAAACATTCACACACACATTAGCGATGCGAAATGAGCACCTTCTCATGTTACTGCATATAAAACCCAGGTGGAAATGTAACAAAAATGCTACCTCAAAAAAAAATCTCTTCAATTTTGCACACAGCCACAGTTGTCGTTTTACAGTCGGCACAGGCAGGAAATAACACTATCCAGATGTGTGGGGGAAATGGGTTTCCTCTAGAAATACAGTAAATGTGCGATTAACAAGGGACAGCAAATAACAGACTGGTACGAAACGCATAATTACCTGAGTGGATCAAATATCACATTTACAGCACTGTTTTTACAAACTTCAAAGGTCAAAAGGTCAATATTTGACACCAACTACGGGGGAAAAAACAGTTTCAGCACAGAGTGGTCAACTCTGGCGGAGGGCGGAGCCTGATCTGAGATGATTGGTCAGCTGGGGGACAGAGAGGAAAACAATGACAGATGTGCATTTACGCAGAATACGGTATAAAGAGTGTTTTCAGGTCTCTCAGCCTGTAGCGCCATCTAAACAAACTGTTTATTTGGGTGCTGCGGCGCCCGCAGCTACTTCTGCTTGTCTCGTTGCAAATGAGCTCATAGCGTTCTTGAGCTGAGCTGACACAGCCTTTACGCACACACACAGTGTGTCATAAGGGCCGTGCATGGAGCTGTGCTTTCTCCACTAAAGAGACTTCAAAATAAAATAAAAGTAGCCCCCTCAGGGTTCTGCCGTGAGATTATTTTGGTCCGTAAAAGCATGACGAAGGGTCACAATTTACATCTTTCGCGATGACGTAAAGCGGGGAGAAAGCAGGCTTCTGCGCTCGCAGTGCAAACATTTGGTTGACATCAATCATCGGGTTACAGGAAGACAATAAAATACAACTTTTGATGTTCCGAGTGCTGTTCAAATGTGGGGCTTTTGTTCAAAGTCTGGACTTGAATTTGGACATCTGAGCGCAGTTTTTAACAACGCAAGAGGAACACGTGACCATGTCTTACGGCACAAAAGGACAAATGAATCCAAGGGCGTAGGTTTGCATAGGGACGGTAGGGACATAATACCACCAACTTTTCAGGATGCTCAAGTTATCCCCACCAACTTTTAAGCAAGGTAATTAAGATTGTCTTCCTATACAGTGGTATGAAAAAGTATATACTGGACTGTCTCAGAAAATTAGAATACACAATATTCTAATTTTTTGAGACAGTCCTGTGTATATATACAGGACTGTCTCAGGAAATTAGAATACACAATATTCTAATTTCCTGACTGTCTCAGGAAATTAGAATACACATTATTACATTATTACAAATTAGAATACACAATATTCTAATTTCCTGACTGTCTCAGGAAATTAGAATATTGTGTATTCTAATTTCCTGAGACAGTCTTGTATATATACACAGGACTGTCTCAAAAAATTAGAATATTGTGTATTCTAATTTTCTGAGACAGTCCAGTATACCTTTTGGAATTTTTCACACTTCTGCAAAAAAATCACCATCAAATGTGATCGTATTTTTGTCAAAATCACACAGATGAAAAAACAGTATGTGCTTTACCTAAAAGCACCCAAACATTGATAAGTTTCATATTTTAACTCATTTGCTACCAAAAACATATAAATACATTCAATTTTTAATTGTTTCAGTGTCCCAAAAACGTATTTATACAGTGGGGCAAGTAAGTATTTTGTCAACCACCAATTGTGCAAGTTCTCCTACTTGAAAAGATTAGAGAGGCCTCTAATTGTCAACATGGGTAAACCTCAACCACGAGAGACAATATGAAAAAAAAAAAAAAATACAGAAAATCACATTGTTTGATTTCTGAAGAATTTATTTCCAAATTAGAGTGGAAAATTAGTATTTGGTCACCTACAAACAAGCAAGATTTCTGGCTGTCAAAGAGGTCTAACTTCTTCTAACGAGGTCTAACGAGGCTCCACTGGTTACCTGTATTAATGGCACCTGTTTTAACTCATTATCGGTATAAAAGACACCTGCCCACAACCTCAGTCAGTCACACTTCAAACTCCACTATTGCCAAGACCAAAGAGCTGTTGAAGGACACCAGAGACAAAATTGTAGACCTGCACCAGGCTGGGAAGACTGAATCTGCAATAGGTAAAACGCTTGGTGTAAAGAAATAAACTGTGGGAGCAATTATTAAAAAATGGAAGACATACAAGACCACTGATAATCTTCTCGATCTGGGGCTCCATGCGAGATCTCACTCCGTGGCGTCAAAATGATAACAAGAACGGTGAGCAAAAATCCCAGAACCCCACGGGGGAACCTAGTGAATGACCTACAGAGAGCTGGGACCACAGTAACAAAGGCTACTATCGGTAACACAATGCGCCGCCAGGGACTCAAATCTTGCACTGCCAGACGTGTCCCCCTGCTGAAGAAAGTACACGTCCAGGCCCGTCTGGGGTCCGGTAGAGAGCATTTGAATGATCCAGAAGAGGACTGGGAGAAAGAGTGGCTTTAGTAAGAAGTATTTCAAGGTCCTGGAGTGGCCTAGTCAGAATCCAGGTTTCAACCCCATAGAAAATCTGTGGAGGGAGTTGAAAGTCCGTGTTGCCCAACGACAGCCCCAAAACATCACTGCTCTAGAGGAGATCTGCATGGAGGATGGGCCAAAAAACCAGCAAGGGTGTGTGCAAAGCTTGTGAAGGGTTACAGAAAACGTTTGGCCTCCGTTATTGGCAACAAAGGGTACATAACAAAGTATTGAGACGAACTTTTGGTATTGATCAAATACTTATTTTCCACCATGATTTGCAAATAAATTCTTTAAAAATCAAACAATGTGATTTTCTGTTTTTTTTCTTCCACATTCTGTCTCTCATGGTTGAGGTTTACTCATTACAGGCCTCTCTAATATTTTCAAGGGGAGAACTTGCACAATTAGTGGTTGACTAAATACTTATTTGCCCCACTGTATACCTTTTGGAATTTGTCATATTTCTTCAAAAAATCGCCATCAATCGTGATCGGATTTTTGTCAAAATCACACAGATGACAAAACAGTATGTGCTTTAACTAAAACCACCCATACATTTATAAGTTTTCATATTTTAACTCATTTGCTCCCAAAAACGTATAAACACATTCTATTTTTAATTGTTTCAGTGTCCCAAAAATGTATTTATAGGTCTTTTATGTGTTGTTTTGTTTTTTCACAAGAGACATCTCTAGGTTCTGATGCAGCTTTGCTCCAAAGCACAACGCTCCAAATCCATTTTAAAGCAATAAAACTGGCCACTGGAGGGCAGTAGCAGCATTTGGTAAAAACTCATATCGGACCATGAAAGGAAGTGAATGAAGAGAAATAGTCAGGAAATGGAAGTTGGAAGAAGTAAGAAGCGTGAGAAAAATGTGGAGAACAATATAAGACACAAGGCACATACCCCACGCAAGTTCCCTAGGGGAATTCTGTTATAAGGTAGTGGTCACTACAAAAGAAAGATAAAAAAAAAAATCTATCTTAATGAGACAGGTGGCAATGAGGGAAAAATTTACCCCGCAGCCGCGGCCACAACAGCGTCATCTCTCAGTTCAATCGTTTAGTTATGTGTAAATAAATTGTTACTTTGCTATCAAAAGCTCTATTTGTCTTGTTGTTTATGTTATTTTGCAGAAGGAAAATATTTTTCAGATGTTTGGAATGTCACAAAAGCAAAAAATAGCTGTGTTAAAGTCATGTTTGAAATGTATGCTTTTAAAAAAAGCTCAATTTCTCAGTTTTTTCATCAGAAATTGGAAAATTGCTCAAACTAAGCTAAATTGTTACTTCGCTATCAAAAGCTCTATTTGTCTTGTTATTTATGTTATTTTGTAGAAGGAAAATATTATTCAGATGTATGGAATATCACAAAAGCAAAAAATAGCTGTGTTAAAGTCAAAGCTATGTTTGAAATGTATGCTTTTAAAAAAAGCTCAATTTCTCTGTTTTTTTCATCAGAAATTGGAAAATTGCTCAAACTAAGCTATTTTCTAATGCTGATTTCGAAAGAATGGAAAAATATTAGGGCTGTCAAAAGATAAAAAATTTTAATCGAGTTAATTACAGCTTAAAAATTAATTATTTGTAATTAACCGCAATTAATCGCAATTCAAACCATCTATAAAATATGCCATATTTTTCTGTAAATTATTTTTGGAATGGAAAGAAAAGACAAGATGGATATATACATTCAACATACTGTACATAAGGACTGTATTTGTTTATTATAACAATAAATCAACAAGATGGCATTAACATTATTAACATTCTGTTTTAGCGATCCATGGATAGAAAGACTGTTAGTTCTTAAAAGAAAAATTTTAGTACAATTTATAGAAATTTTATATTGAAACCGCTCGTAATGTTTTCGTTTTAATGAAATTTGTAAAATTTTAAATAAAAAAAAATAAACTAGTAGCCCGCCATTGTTGATGTCAATAATTACTTACACAATGCTCATGGGTGGCTGAAGCCTATAAAATCAGTCGCACCCAAGCGTCAGCAGAGGGCGGCAAAACTCCATAAAACACAATGAACAAGTGGTGTTTCACTGTACCGTCATTTAAATCTGTCTGAGCGGGTAATATGCGTTAATTGCGTCAAATATTTTAACGTGATTAATTAAAAAAATTAATTAACGCCCGTTAACGCGATAACTTTGACAGCCCTAAGAAACATATGAACTAACTTTTTTTCCTTCTGAAAGAAGAGAATCTAATCTTTCTTCTGGTGGGTTCCATGTTTATATAGCAATTGAACAGAATTTTCTGTGGGCCTTGCAAAATCAGTCAAAATCCAGTGAAACGGCCGGGAGCGAAGGGCCTTGCTCCGGTGACAATGGCTGGGAGTGAATTAGTTAATGAGGATAGTATACAAACAATGACAGAAGGGGGAAAAATAAGTAAGTGAACCATTACATTTAATACTTTGCAGCCCCCACCCTTTGGTAGCAATAGCTTCAACCAGACGCTTGCTTTAGCTGCAGATCAGTCTGACACATCGATCAGGACTAATCTTGGCCCATTCTTCTCAACAAACCTGCTGTAATTCAGTCAGATTCCTGGGATGTCTTAGTCTGGAACTCCAGACTCACCGCTGTTCTAGCTATAGAGTCAGGCGGCTGTTGGGCAAATCAAATTCCCATCGCGGAGCAAGCCACAGCTAACAGACAGCGGAGCGGACCAATCAGCGACGGTCGGACATGACGTTGGTAAAGCGACAAGAAACTGTTGATTTTAGCGAGTCTATGTGTTTTTGGTCATTTAAAACTGAATTTACAGTGGATAGGAACATATTCTCGGCTCTCCGACTCGCCATCTGTGTTGTTGTGGAGACGACTTCCGACGCGCAGGAGTGAGGTTGCTCATTAAGAACACGTCACGCAAATAAACTAATCTGATTGCACAGACGATTTCGTTCGGGCTTGAGAGGCCAATAAGGAGCTGGGTCCCAGACTCTATAGCTGGAACAGCGGTGAGTCTGGAGTTCCAGGCTAGGGATGTCTGGCATGAATCGCTGTCTTTAGGTCATGCCACAGCATCTTAATGGGGATCAAGTCTGGACTTTGACCTGGCCACTCCAGAACTTGAATTTTGTTCTTCTGAAACCATTCTGAAGTTGATTTAATTGTTTGATTTACTGCTTTCTTATTGCAGCATCCATCCTCTTTTTAGCTAACTGTCAGACAGACGGCCTCAGGTGTTCCTGAAAAACATCCTGATAAACTTTTGATTTCAGTCTTCTATTAATGATTGCAAGTTGTCCAGGCCCTGAGGGAGCAAAACAGCCCCAAATCATGACGCTCCGTCCACCATGCTTCACAGTGGGGATGAGGTGTTGATATTGGTGAGCTGTTCCATTTTTCCTCCACACATGCCGTTGTGTGTTACCCCCAAACAATTCAACTTTGGTTTCATCAGTCCACGAAATATTTTGCCAAAACTTCTGTGGAGTGTCCGAGTGCCTTTTTGCGAACATTAAACAAGCAACAATGTATTTTTTAGACCGAAGTGGCTTCCTCCGTGGAGTCCTCCCAGGAACACCATTCTTGGCTATAGTTTTTACATATAATATATGTGTGCACATAGATATTGGACTGTGCCAGTGACTTCTAAGTCTTCAGCAGACACTCTAGGGTTCTTTACTTCTCTAAGTATTCTGCGCTGAACTCTTGGCGGCATCGTTGGTGGACGGCCACTCCTTGGGAGAGAAGCAACAGTGCTAAACTCTCTCCATTTGTAGACAACTTCTCTGACTGTCGATTGACAGACATCCAGACATTTAGAGATAGTTTTGTATCCTTTCCCAGCTTTATACAAATCAACAGTTCTTGATCGCAGGTTTTCAGACAGCTCTTTTGACCGAGCCATGTTGCACATCAGACAATGCTTCTTATAAAGACATTTCTTACTAGGTGTGTGTTTTACAGTGGGCAGAGCAGCTTTAAACCACTCATCAGTGATTGGACACACACCTGATTTAAAATGTTTGGTAAAACTTGGTTTCAATTGCTCTTTAAGTCTCCTTAGGCAGAGGGTTCACTTACTTTATTTTTCCACCTTCTGTCATGGTTTGCATGCTATCCTCATTAAAATATGAAAACCTATAAATGTTTGGGTGGTTTTAGTTAAAGTACTGTATTTTCATCTGTGTGATTTTGACAAATATTAGATCCCATTTGATAGTGATTTTATGCAGAAATGTGAGGCATTCTAGATACCTTTTCATGAAAATATTTGAATTTTAAGTTTTTGAAAATACAGATCGGCCTCAAGCCCCGTGTCCCGTCAACTGACAGTGAAGTCTATTGTTGTAATATTCGGCTTTTTGGTTTTCAGTTTTTCAGCCAAATGTTTCCAATGTTCAGTTTTTGCTTTCGCCCAAGAATTTTTCTTTCGGTACATCCCTAGTTTGAATCGAACGGTGTATCATCGGTGAAAGTTTGTATACAGTTGTGGTCAAAAGTTTACATACACTTGTGAAGAACATAATGTCATGGCTCTCTTGAGTTTCCAGTTATTTCTACAACTCTGATTTTTCTCTGATAGAGTGATTGGAACAGATACTTCTTTGTCACAAAAAACATTCATGAAGTTTGGTTCTTTTATGACTTTATTATGGGTTAACAGAAAAAGTGATCAAATCTGCTGAGTCAAAAATATACATACAGCAACACGAATTAGCAATTTCTTGTGAGTGATTATTGACTTGAACAATCATTGACTTGAACAAGTCATGAAAGTCACTTGGAGCCATTTCAGAGCAGCTGCAGGTCCCAAGAGCAACAGTGCAAACAATTGTTTGTAAGTATAAAGTGAATGGCACTGTTTTGTCACTGCCACGATCAGGAAGAAAACGCAAGCTACCACCTGCTGCTGAGAGAAAATCGGTCAGGAGGATGAAGATTCAACCGAGAATCACCAAAAAGCAGATCTGCCAAGAATTAGAAGCTGCTGGAACACAGGTGTCAGTGTCCACAGTCAAGCGTGTTTTGCATCTCCATGGACTGAGAGGCTGCCGTGCTAGAAGGAAGCCCTTGCTCCAAAAGCGGCACCTTAAGGCTTGACTGAAGTTTGCTGCTGATCACATGGACAAAGATAAGACCTTCTGGAGGAAAGTTCTGTGGTCAGACTAAACAAAAATCGAGCTGTTTAGCCACAATGCCCAGCAATATGTTTGGAGGAGAAAAGGTGAGGCCTTTAACCCCAAGTACACCATGCCTACCGTCAAGCACGGTGGTGGTAGTATTATGCTATGGGGCTGTTTTGCTGTCAATGGAACTGGTGCTTTACAGACAGTAAATGGGATAATGAAGGAGGAGGATTACCTTCAAATTCTTCAAGATAACCTAACGTCATCAGCCCGAAGATTGGGTCTTGGGCGCAGTTGGGTGTTCCAACAGGACAATGACCCCAAACACACATCAAAAGTGGTAATGGAATGGCTAAATCAGGCTAGAATTAAGGTTTTCGAATGGCCTTCCCAAAGTCCTGACTTAAACCCCATTGAGAACTTGTGGACAATGCTGAAGAAACAAGTCCATGTCAGAAAGCCATCAAATTTAACTGAACTGCACCAATTCTGTCAAGAGGAGTGGTCAAAGATTCAACCAGAAGCTTGTGGATGGCTACCAAAAGCGCCTAATTGAAGTGAAAATGGCCAAGGGACATGTTACCAAATATTAGCGCTGCTGTATGTATATTTTTGACCCAGCAGATTTGATCACTTTTTTCTGTTCACCCATAATAAAGTCATAAAAGAACCAAACTTCATGAATGTTATTGTGACAAAGAAGTATCCGTTCCAATCACTCTATCAGAGTTGTAGAAATAACTGAAAACTCAAGAGAGCCACGACATTATGTTCTTCACAAGTGTATGTAAACTTTTGACCACAACTGTAAGTCAATACAAATTTATTTTGCATTGATCATTTAGCCTATCAATTAATTAGTTTCATATTCGTAAGAAATGTAGCCTTGACCCCCGTTCACCCAATCTGTTTGGTCTTATTAATGTCCCGTCCCCAGAAAAAATTCTACATGTAGGTCATGTTGTTATATAGTCCCTACCAATGTTAAGACCAAACCTACGCCCTTGAATGAATCCAAAAGAATGACGTCCTTCAGGAGGCGGCGGTCCATTCGGGAACTCCGCACCTGATGTGTGCATGTGTCTCCAATGTGTGGTAGAGAGGGGGAGAAACGTTGGGGGTGAAGCGAGGATACTCTCTGTGGAGGGGGGGGCTGTGCGGCCTACTTTGAATGTTTTCAGAGCTCTGCCTCTGGTAAGGATCGTGAGCGACGGCTTCTCCCAGCGGTGGCGAGCCGTGATGGGCCGCGGCGCTGAGCCGAGAGCCCTGCGGGCTGGAGCTATAGGCGGAATGCGGGTTATAAGGCGGGTAGGGCTCCACGGGGGTCATGGCGGAGGGCAGCGGGCAGGCGTACGACCAGCCGCGATCGTCGAGTCTGCTTTCCGAGCCGGCGAACATGCACGCCTGACGCTGTCCCGCATCGTACGTGGCGTCCGTGAGGGCGAGTGTGGCCGGACGGGCGAATGGGGCGGCGTGGTAGTAGGACTCGCCAGGGCTCCGTGAGCTACCAGGGAAGGCTCTCTTGAATGGATGCTGGCAGTTCCCAGTGGAGCAGTTCTCCTCCGCTGCACAGAGAAAAATGTTGTGACATTAAATCAGCAGAGAAAGTTGCTGCTACTTTAAAAGCGTTTTATTGCTCAACTGAGCACCAAAAGTGCACATAAAAGACAATTGCATTAGTTTTGCAGCTTGACATTTACTGAGGCACAAAAATAAAGAGTGGCTGATTCATGTTGGTCAGATGATCTTAATGGACTGCACGCATTACACTGTACTTGGCACTGCAAGTACTCTATGTCTTCTTGTGGGATTTAGACATAAACAATCTTTGCCACGTTTAGAATATTATTGTACGTTGTTCCATTATGCTTATATAATGTTCAAGTAAAGACAGAAGAGAAAAATGAATATGGCGGAAAATATAGACAAGACTGAAAAAGCAGTTTCTGCTGTTACACTCCTCTTTAAAAGTAACTGCTGTATTTTAAGCCAAAACAACTGTCGTGTTTGATAGAACGATATGTCTACGGCGGAAAACACTCAGGTGACTTGAAGTTCCGCTATGAGACCCCCAATTTAGCCAACTTTCAAAATTGTCCGATATGCATGTGTGATACATCATTGGAAAGCTTAAAATCTCAATTTTCTGGGAGAAAAAAATTTTGAGCAGGAGGGCATTTTTTAAAAAAATATATTTTTTAAACAGCAAAACCCTATCTGGAGGTGAGAGCACGCGAGAACAGAATTACAGACGCCATGACTTTGACGAGATATTATCGCGTACCTACTTTGTTTCGATCCAAAAACTGCATGTAGCATGTATCAGTGAGTGTCCAGACACAGCTGTGAATGGTCAAAGCTGGATTTTGGGGGGGTTTTATGAGTGAAACATGGTAATATAACAAGGGTCGCGATGCAGAAATCGCAGACATCAAGGAGTGGTCGAGATTTTCTTTTTCATATATTTTCCCTTTTAAACGTTTTTTTCAACCTTTTTTTGTTTGGATCAATTATTTATCATCTAACATATCGGAGAAAATGTGACACTAACAAAAAAAATACAATTAAGCGACAGTTATGAGGTAGATATCCGTGACTTTTTTGCAGACGCCATTTTTTTCATTGTGACATAATTTGTTTAAAAGTTTAAAATATGTGAGTGAATAATTTTTTAAGTTTTTTTTTTTTTTTTTTAAACGAAATATGAGACCTCAATGAATGATTCTAAGCTAAAAACGACAGACATTTTGAATAATAAATATAATTAATTACCTTTGCTTTATTGCTGGGTTAAAACAAAAGCAATTGCGCGACGTCTGTAAACGGGGTTTTTCAGGGTAAAACGGACAAATTAAAAGTAGTTGGGGGGCTTAATGTGCCGTGAATCTGCTATGGCAGCATATAGATATATTGTTCCATCAAACACAACAGTTGTTTTAGCTTAAAATACAGCAGTTTCTTTTAAAGAGGAGTGCAAGAGCTGAAACTTCTTTTCCAGTCTTGTCTGTGTTTTCCGCCCTATATGCTGCCATAGCAGATTCATGGTGCATTACGCCCCCGAACTATTTTTAATTTGCCCGTTTTACCCTGCAAACCCCTCTTTACAGACGTCGCGCAACCGTTTTTGTTTCAACCCAGCCATGAAAACAAGGTAACTAATTATATTTAATTTTCAAAATGTCTGTCATTTTTAGCTTAGAATCATTAATTGATGTCTAATATTTCATTTTAAAAAAAAAATAAAAAAACACAAAAAAACACAAAAAAATTATTCACTTTCATATTTTTAAATTTTAAACAAATTACGTCATAGTGAAAAGAATGGCGTCTGTAAAAAAGTCCCGGATATCTACCTCATAACTATCGCTAAATTGTATTTTTTTGTTACTGTCGCATTATCCCCGATATGTCAGATGATAAATAATCGATCCAAACAAAGAAAAATTGGAGAAAAAAAACGTTTAAAAGGGTAAATATATGATAAAGAAAATCTCGACCACTCCTTGGTGTCTGCGATTTCTGCATTGTGACCCTTGTTATGTTACCATGTTTCACCCATAAAATTACCCAAAAATCCAGCTGTGGGCATTCACAGCTGTGTCTTCACACTCAGTGATACATGCGACATGGAGTTTTTGGATCGAAACAACGTGATAATATCTCGTTAAAGTCGTGGCGTCTGTAATTCTGCTCTCGCGTGCTCTCACCTCCAGATAGGGTTTTGCTGTTTAAATTTTTTTTTTTTTTTTTTTTTAAATGCCCTCCTGTCCAAAATTTTTCCTCCCCAAGAAAATTGACATTTTAAGCTTTCCAGTGATGTATCACACATGCATATCTGACAGTTTTGAAATTTGACCAAATTGGGGGTCTCAGAGCAGAAATTCAAGTCACCTGAGTGTTTTCCGCCATATACTAAATATAAAATGCAATAAATATCATGTAACCAATGTTGTTTTGGTTGCAGACTAAGATGTCCTTTACACATTCATTCATGTAGAATCGAAATATGGGCGTGGAGCAATTTAGAAACCGTAATTTTCGCACTACAAGGCGACCTGATTGTAAGCCGCCACCCACCAAATTTGTCACCAAAAACGACATTTGTTCATAGATAAGCCGCACTGGACAATCAGCCACGGCTATCCGCACTGTATTATGGGATATTTCCGCCAAAAGATATTAACCGGCAACACTTTATTTGATAGCAGCATCATACGACTGCCGTAAGACCAAATGAACCACAAATGAAGCTTTGAACCAATTGGCTGCAAAGCTTCATTGCTTCAAGATGCTTCATTTGCCCATCACTGCTCCCTTGGGGGAGACAGTCAACCTCTGCTGCCACCTGCTGTCAACACTGTTTTCCAACATGCCTCCTAGTATGCATTGCAGCGCTATAGTTGTAAATAACAATCGAAATTCATGTTCTGTGCTTATTATTTCTTCAGTTACCATTCTACTTGTTTCATTAATTGCTAGTTATGGTATTTAGTAACACTTTATTTGACAGTGGCACAGTAAGACTGTCATTATACATCTATAATTATGACATGACACTGTCATGAGCATTATAAATGGAGTTAGTGACCTAATTTGCCGGATAACACTTAACTCATTTGCTGCCAAAAACGTATAAATGCATTCTATTTTTAAATGCTTCATTGTCCCAAAAACTTATTTATACGTCTTTTGCGTTTTTTTTATTTTTTTAATTTTTTTACAAGAAGTATCTATAGCTTCCGATCTATCTGCCAAACAAAGAACAAAGCTCAAAACGTATTTTAAAGCAATAAACTGGCCACTGGAGGGCAGTAGCGCATTTTGTAAGACCTGCAACCGGAATCAACAGCAGTGAACGGCCGGGCAGCACGGTCAGAGCGCTGGCGGCTTGATGCCAGGCGGCGAACGACCGAGCAAAAGTACCGAGAGGATGCCTGGGATGCCAGGCGCTGGACAACTGAGCAAAACGACTGGGACCACTAGTGCAGCGGGCTCACCGAGCAGACCCCGCAGAGACTATAAAATAATCCATCGTTCTGAGACAGACAACGATGGGGGAAAAGTTTACACGGCTGATGCGGCGAAAACGGCTTCATCTCAGTGACAACTGCATCATCTCTCATTAGTAATGTGTAAATAATTTGTTACTTTACTATCAAAAGCTCTATTTTTATAGTTCTTTATGATATTTTGTAAAAGGAAAACATTATTCAGATGTTTGGGATGTAACTAATGCAAAAAATAGCTGTGTTAAAGTCAAAGTTATGTTTGAAATGAAATGCATGTGTTTACAAAAAGCCCATTTTCTCCATTTTTTCATCAGAAATTGGAAAATTGCTCAAACTAAGCTATTTTCTAATGTTGATTTCTAAAGAATAGAAAAAGATATGAACTTATTTTTTTTCTGCTGAAAGAAGAGATTCTAATCTTTCTTTTAGTGGGTTTCCATGTTTATATAGCAATAGAACAGAATTTGCAAAATCAGTCAAAATCCAGTAAAACGGCCAGGAGCGAAGGGCGTTGCTCCGGTGAAAATGGCTGGGATTGAATGAGTTAATGACATCCGTCATAAGCAATTAGTAATGCCCATGATAGTGTCATGTCACAATTATGATGGTCTTTTGACGCCACTATCGAATAAAGTGTTACCTGTTAACTCAAATAAATGAACAAATAAGCCGCACTGGATTCAGAATGAAGGAAAAAAGTAGCTGCTTATAGTCCGAAAATTATGGTTATAATTCTTTCATTTTCTATATGAACATAATGCAACATAAATATACAGTAAGATGTCCTATTGGTGCGTTTGATGCTCAATGCGACGCTCCCATTGGTGGGTTACAGACACCATGATTGAGTGTGGAGAAAACTAAACAGTAACTAGAAACTGCAATTTCGGGAGAAATTACACCTGGGTCTTTCCTCTGTGGAGATACAGATCTTAGCCCCACTCAGGTCTATCAATACAAAGGACAATAATGCCAGTCAATGGCATTAAACAAAGTAAACACCATTAGAAATGATTGGGAGAATTGGACGTCCATGTCCGTCAATGGCATTACCCTCCATAAGCGTCAATGCAATTGGGGACATTTGGGGTACACGTCCTATTGATATCTGGTCATTTCCTGTTGATTTGGGGGTATTGTTTTTTTTGCCACTGAAAATGAATGGGAAAAAATTTGGACGTCCATGCACGTCAATGGTATCAACTTACATAAGCGTCAATGGAATCCAAGTACAATAGCATCAATAGAATGAAAAAACATAATTAAATGCCATTAGAAATGAATGGGAAATTTGGACGTCCATGGACATCAATGGGATCACCCTCCATAAGCGTCAAAAGAATTGGGGAAGTGTGGGGGACACGTCCTATTGATATCTAGTCATTTTCTGTTGATTTGGGGGGAAAAAAAAGTCGGCTAGACTTCTGTGCTGATTTACTTTAAATGATTTCCGTTATCGATACTTGCAAGTGCTACACAATGTTTGTGTAACATGGGTTAAGATTCTCAATTGTTAGCCAGTGCTTATTTTTCCCACAGTCCCTGTATGCACCACGTCACATGACAAGTCACATTATACCAATTAGCCAATCACCAGTCATCAGGCACTATATAACCTGCCTTGACTCCTCTCCCTTTAGTCTTGTGGGAGAGAAGCCAAGGAGCAACAGTTGCAGCAGGTTAGTCTCAAACACTTCTTGATGTAGCTAACCAATGGCGTACCGCACGCAGGCTATTTTTAGACCGTGACGTCGCATCGTAAAGAAGAAGTAAAGCCGAAGTGGGACATTATAGACCCGCCCTCGCATAGACCCAACGTAAAAAGTGCTACTTTTCGCGGGTAATCTTTCAAAAACCAACATGCCGATCACGCATTGCTTTTTTGGAACTTGTAGAAATGACTCTAGACATTACGACCATGAAGGATGTTTTCTTCATACGTTCCCGGAAACCAAAAACTCGGGTGGAAAAAATGTGAGAACCGAATCAACTTGCCCGGACTTTAACACCAGCTCGGCGAATCCATTCACGTTTCATATGCAGTAAACATTACGTTGGGTTGGCATGGTCTTTCAGAGGACAAAGAGGTAAGCCATTTTTATATTTTTACTTTATTTTTTTAGCGTAACGTTGTGCCGTACTGCTTCTGTCTGACAATGAATGACCTGAAAAAAATTACAATGGTATCTGACTGCCACTGTTACCGTTTCTGTTATATATATATATATATATATATATATATAAACAACTTTAGTAAGGGGGAAGTGCAAATAAATTATAATATTAAGATGTGTTATCAATGAAAAAATGAAAAGTGTTCGTTGGCTGTCACTGAGTAGCATTTGCGATCGCTACACAAAGCTAACTAAATTACCCCCAAGAACGGTAAGAGATGTAGGACAACCAGAGGATATATAAGAAAGACTGATGGTAAAGGATAGCTTGTTGAAACCGGAGAATGTCATTGTCAGTCGCATTGATTAAAAAAAAAAAAGCCAAAGCTATGCTTAGGTCGGCTCGTTTTTTTTTCGTCTTTTTCAGCCTTCGACACTAAAGTCATCTCTTTAACTGAACATTTTTATGTTCTTCCACATTTATGCCAGTCAATTTGGCACCAGGCACGTCATTTTCGGAGAGAATTGGTAGGTTTAGCGCTGTAAACATCTCCTTCGTACACGATTTCCATTCATTTCCCATTAGGGACAAACGGTGGCTTGTCCTAGCTTTGTCCCAGCTTAGCAACAGTAGCTAATGCCATGAATATTAATGAGCGGAAGTGACGTGTTGCTTGTGGTACGCCATTGTATGTTTCAAACTTGCTTAAAGGCTGTTTTATAACTTATAGAACCAGACCTTTTTATTTGTGTTGGGAACCTGTTTGTGTGTGCTCGACTACATCCAAGTGAACTGGTGTGTCTGAATTTGTCATCTGTAGGTAGCGTTAGCCACAATGCTAACGTATGCTAATTTGCATGTTCATTTGATTTTCTGTGTCTGTCAGTGCCTTTATTATTGTATTATTTTATCACGTTAGCGTGCTAAAAATTAGCATGCTGAGATGCTAATGCTAGTATTATTGCATTTTTGTAATTGGGTTGGTTGGTCCAGGCAGGCCAGGTGTCCTCCCCTGCCTTGGGACTACTCAAACTAAAGGATGGCAAACTAGGCGGACTGAGTGGAATTCCGGGGTGAGTTAAAGTGTTCTCTCTTCATTTATTTGGGGGTAGGGTCATTACTCTTTGAAAATGTGTTATCAATTAAATTAGCATGGGCTGTTTGTATTGTAGAATTATTTCAGGTTAAAAAAAGAATTCAGCTGCATATGATGAATGAGCAGCACTAAAGCTCACTAAGGTATCACTTCAGTAGTGGAAGCTCACAATAAATAAGTTGATTCATTCAAGTTATTTTGAGTACAGCAAACTCAAAATAAATAAATAAATAAATTCCTATAATCTGATTCAGGGGCCGGCAACCCATAATGTTGAAAGGGCCATATTGGGAGCAAAAAAACAAATGTCACAAAAAAGTCAAAGCCTTATACATTCTGCAAACTCAAATATTTACTAAAATCCAGTTCTTAAGGTTAATTTGAGTCCTTAAAACTTGAAATAATTAAATAAATTGCATCTCATTAATGTAAGGAACATAACTTTCCGCCTTAGAAAATGTGATTTAAAAAAAAATTTTTAAGGTGGTCAATTTATAATATTTTACAGTGTAGATTGGATTTGAAAATATCCACTTCATGCAACTCAGCCCGTTCAGATCGTCAAGAAAGTGTCTCCCTTGAGCCTGATATAAAAAAAAAAAAAATCTGAATCGAGTCACTTTAACTTGCAGTGTGAACACACTAGCCTTACAATCAGTGTTGTCACTAATGCATTAATAAGTAACGCGTTACTGTGATCTGATTACTTTCTTTCAGTAAAGAGTAATCTAACGTGCTCGTTTTTCCAAACCAGTAATCTGATTAAAGTTTCCTTCGCGTCTGTGTATGTAGAATGAAGAATATTGTAGTCATGTAGGAAGAGGATTTTTAATAGAAAATGTTAAAAAGGTTCCTGCTACGTGTTCATTTCCATGCCAACCTCTCATAGGTCTTCCTGTTTTGGTCTCTAGTCACACGCGCTAAGTGTTTTGGAACTAACGTGTGCCGGCACGGGTGCACATTCGAGCCGAGTGCAGCCACCTGGTGAGATGTGCGAGGGAATGTTGATCTGTGTGCGTCAATGACTGAAATTGAGTATTTTTCCTTCATTCTGGAGGGTTCCAGCGATAGGTTGGAGCAGGTACATGCGCAGCCATTTGGTAGCTTTGCCGTTGCAACAGCGGGTAGTCTGTGAGCATTGTTTACATCCTATTCGTGTTGCACATTTATGCCATGAGGTGACGTGTTTATTTAGCATCTTTGGGATGTGTTGTAAATGGTAAAGTGCTTACTGTAGTTGCCGCCATATGCTGTTAACCATAACCCGAAATTCAGAATTTTTTACATTAGGCTTAATGTTAAAGTTAACGGGGTTTAATTAGATGGTGGAGTTGATTTCAACAAATTCCATGCAGTTTGTCATTTAGTTTTTAGTTTCAGGGGCTCTGGAGTGGCTAAGCTAGCCCGAGTCCATGGTGGTTGAAATCAACTCCATCGACTAATTAAACCCCTGCTAACTCGAAGATTAGGCCTGATGTGAAAAATTCTGATCTTTCCCTTTAAATTCAATTATAGGAAAGTCAATTAGATGCGATGACATCTTTCTGTTGTCCTTCATATGTTGAGGCAGCAAAGTGAGGAAAAATTACTAAAAAGTAACTGATAAATTACTTTTAAAGTAACTATGTTACTTTGAAAAAATCGGTAAAGTAACCAGATTACGCCTCAAAAACGTAATTTGTAATTAAATTACTTTTTCAAGTAATCTCTGACACCACTGCTTATGGTCCAAAAATACAGAACTGTATTGGCCCGAATATAAGAGTGTTTTTTTGCATTGAAATAAGACTGAAAACGCGGGGGTCCTAGATGTTATACCCATTCACGACGCTAGATGGTGCCAGATATCATTGAAGCGATGTTCTGTCATGACAGATCACAGCTACTCTCAAGTTTAATCAGTTTGCATTCTTTTATTGCGATGTTTTTCCTAATTCAGATTTGTTTAAAGACTACAGTTACAGTTAGACTTCACTTTGATGGTTAATGCAGTTATTGCAATTTTGTTGTTTTTATGACAATAGATTGGTTTATTTACATTTCAAAAACCAGAAGCCATTCATTTACGAATGTGATTGCACTTTAGTTTACATGTTTCAATGTTCAGATATTAAGATTTGAATGAGGCAAAAGAACATGCTTTTTCTCTCAAATATATTGTAATAATCATTTGTTTCGGATGTACTGTAATTATTTTCTGTGTAAAAATCAATTTGGTGTTCAAAAAGTCTTTTTTTCAAACTTGAGTCTTGAAAAAGAGGGGATCGTCTTATAATCAGGGCCATCTTGTATTCGGGCCAATACGGTAATTTTTTTTAATCTGTAGCTTTGCACAAAAACGGTAGACTAAAGCAAAAGATTTTGATTGACAATAGGTGAAAATGTGTAAAGGTTCTCTTCCAAAAAGTCATAAAATTTAACCAAGAAATGTTTACAAAATAAGACCTCTAAAGATGCTCTAATTTTGAACAATTTCGCTACCTTTTCTCTTGGTGCAGTGGTAAAGTTGTGACTGCTGGACATGCTGAGGATGAGACAAGGTGTAGTGAGCGGATGGAGACCCCAGTAGTGTCTGAGGGCTGCCGCTCAGGCCATTCTCGCAGCTGTAGGGCGACGCGGCCGCTTCGGGCGAGCCCCTCAGAACGCGGACCTCCCCGCCAAAGGGACTTCCAGCGGAGCACGTTCTCTGACGACCCGTGCTGCGTGGCACTACAGGGTAGTCTTTACTGAAACGCAAAAAATCCACAAAAAAAGAACATATATGATAGGGTGACCAAATGTCCTCTTTTGCCCGGACATGTCCACCTTTCACGTCGTGTCCTCGTCATCCGGCCGGGTTTTACAAATTCATGAAAATGTCCGGGTTTTTATGATTTTTCACGGGACCAATTTGAAGAGAATCCCTCCGGCCACTGGGGGGCAGTGCTTGCCCGCGTTGACGTGGCTCCTACTAGTAGGGGCGGGAGAAGGAGTACAGTTGTATTATGGTGCATTACCGCCAACTACTGGGTTGACGGTTTGGCAAGAGAACACTAGAACAGACAGTTACATACTACAATAAGGAATATGGTAGTTCTAAGAGACGTTTATAGTGCTCCGTACAGCTTTCTGTAAGTTTAATACCTGTTAATGTCGCTCATGTGTCTTCTGTTGTATATTGGGTTGTATGTGTACAAAGAAATGCAGTATGTTGTATTAGTTTTGGATTAATTGTTCTGCGTTCTTCCCAGTTAAGTTTTTTTTTTTTACGATAAACACATATATACTGTATAATGGCAACTATTAACTTCTGTCGGAGCTTTGTACTGGCGTGACTGTAAAATCCCGTTTGGTGTCGCATCATTGCGGTGCTGATGGATGTAAAATTTTATAGCAAAGTTCGATTTTGCCTCGTCTCCAGTTACTCGTTAATAGGGTAGCTATCAGTGAGCTAAGCCGCGCTCGGCATTATGGGAAATGTAGTTTTGATCTGCTGTGTTTGGAAGCATTCTGGTTGAATAGTTTGTCAGTTTATTTTGGTTATTGTTTGCGTGCAATCTAGAGTATTGAAGGAGAATAAAAATTGAGTGGGTATAACAATTTCTCAACGACAGTTGTCGTGATAGTAATTGATTAATGTTTATATGGCACATAGCGACCTACTGTGTGTCTGTATTGACTGTATGATATTTTTACGGGTCTGCATGATATTTTTTTTTTGTCATGATTTAATTCGTTTTTTTATGTGTTTTTATTGTTTGTTTTTTAGTAAGAATAAAGCCTGTTGGGTAAAAAATGTATTTCCATATAGTATATAATATATATATATTAGGGCTGTCAAAGGATTAAAATGTTTAATCGAGTTAATTACAGCTTAAAAATTAATTAATCGCAATTCAAACATCTATGAAATATGCCACATTTTTCTGTAAATTGTATTCTGTAAAATAAATTGTTGGAATGGAAAGATAAGACACAAGATGAATATATACATTCAACAAACGGTACATAAAGACTGTAGTGGGCATTTCACTCTACTGTCATTTAAATCTGTCTATGCTGTCCTCACTCCGAAGCGTCTACTTTTTCCAAAGCTAGACAGCTAGTGAACGACGCCTTAATAATTAGACTTCTTCCTTTTTCATCTGATTTATTAATAAAATGGCCTCAAACTATTGTCCTCTTCAGACCGTCGTAAAACTACAAAAAGTACACAAGCATAGCATTAGCAACAACGTTAGCTTAGCACGCTATACAGGTTCACTAAACATAAACAAAAAGCGTCTCATACAAAAAATATAACATTTCGCTTACTAACATAATATGTACATTCTTTACAACAACCATACTTATGGACAAATCTTGTCCAAGGATAATATAAGCACAACATTATCAGCCCGAGACATTGTGCAGCCATAATGAACTGGCAAGAAAAAAATAAACCATGTCGCAAAGCGACCACAAGAGTTCGCTGTTGGACAGCACAAAAACCCTTGCTGTAAAACTTAACCAAAAGGCAAAATACTTTCTGAGCGGGACATGTGCGTTAATTGCGTCAAATATTTTAACGTGATTAATTTAAAAAAATTAATTACCGCGCGTTAACGCTAATATAATATAATATGTATGTCAGGGGTCGCGTTAACCGGATATTTTCCGTCGTTGACCGGTTTTTTAAAACGGTGACGGAAAAAGCTGAAGTCCGTCCGTCATTTTGACAGGTTGCAATTCGCACCCCAGACCACAGGGTGGCGAGTTAGCATATTAATTAGCTATTGTCTCTCTTAATGCATGACGTCGTTGGCTCTTCTGTCAGAATATTGTAGCGTCACCGGGGTCTGGCGGCAGCACCGTGATTGACACATCAATGCGAGGTTCTTATTGGTGCACCCGGTGTGCCAGTGCGTCATCCAATTGATGGACAAGATTGCCACCTGTGTATAGACCCCAATCACATGACGTCACAACTCCGCCCCCCCGACTGGAGCCGCCATATCGTCATGTTTACACATTACCGCTACGTACATGCCTCCTATTACGGCGTGTTTTTCTGCTCGTTAATATTAATAATCAAAATGGTGAAGGCGTGTGTGGCGGTTGGTTGCTGTAACAGAGAAGATAGACGGAGAGACTTAAGTTCTACCGTATTCTGAGAGACCCGAAGATGAGAGCGAGATGAACTGCTGTAATTCGACAAGAAATCTGGGCACCAAACGATCACCACAGACTATGTAGTAGTCATTTTATATCTGGTAAGATGCATTTAATATATATTTAGAATATTTTTGGCTGACAACCACAATTAAGATCATTGTGTGACGTTGGTGATTGGGGTCTATATTGTTGCCTCTTTTTCTTTGGGGGCGGAGTTGTTGGCGGTAAGCAGAGTAAAAAGGGAGAAAAATACCACGACTTCCGTGTCTAATTTTTCGCCGCCAAGCAAGCGTTACAATATTAATTAAAAATGAATAAAAACTAAACTATTGAATATGTCATCATTATCATTTTAAAAATTTAAGTGACGGGTAAAAATAGACTATGACCGGATTTTTATGAGCCTGTCAGTCAAAATGACAGACAACGAAAATGTCTAGCGCAACCTCTGATATATGTGTATATATATATAATTTATTTATTTATTATTTTTTTTATAAAACTGAATTTTTCTGTCCAGACGGAAGAGTCACACTATAAATATATTAAAGTGATATAGGCATCTTTGAGTGAGCTTCGAGTAAAATTCAAGTATCTCGAGGCCGGGCCGAATGTCCTCTTTTTTTGGAAATCAAAATATGGTCACCCTAATATATGAAATATTGCATCTAGGTATTTTTGGTCCGGTTCTATCATTCATGCTTCTGCCCCCCTATCCCCCCCCCCCCCCCCCCCTCCATCTTTCGCTTTCAAGTCTACTTAAGCGCTTTCCATCTTTTCAGCTCTGATCTCCCTTTGTAAACACAGCCCTCTCTGTGAACTCTGTGGTATGTAGGGGACAGCGGGCCACATCTCACTGACTGGCGCTGAGATTGTGACACGCACAAGCAGACACATGCACGCACAAACACAGCCGGGGCTGCTGTGAGATAATTTGCCGCTCTAAAAATAAACATCCAGCTATGTGTCACTTCGGATATAGGCCCTTCTCCGCAAACCAAAGCAGCACAATAACACAAAGGAAGGGGGGAGGAGCGCTGTACCGCAATGCACATCGGAACCCCCCCCCCCACCTTACTCGTTTCAGTAACGGGCTAGCTCATTGGCTCAGTAACATCCTACGAACGGCCCGACACAAGTGGAGTTCAGCTGCCAAAGTGGAGATCAGCTCAGCACGAAAGTGGTTGATGTGCAGTGACAGTGTGATTCACAGGCAGCAATACGCTATCATTGGTCTAACACTGCTCTGTTCTCGTGTGTTGTGTTGTGTTATTAATGTTCTACTCTAAGGACCAGCTATAGGGTCAAGCACAACCTTCAGGTGACAGCAGCTCACATCATTTTTGCCACTTGGCTCAACCCAACGAACACGCACTCACGCCATATGTATGCCATCATAAAAGACTAGGAAGCAGGATGAGGCGGGTAGCTCCAAATACAGTGCACGCTTGCTTTTCACAAGGATATAGACTAAGCCTGACTGTGGTTAGCTAATTTATGCGAAAAATAATGAGCGATTATTATTGTATGTATGCATGTACAGTGGGGCAAATAAGTATTTAGTCAACCACTAATTTGGAAAGTTCTCCCACTTGAAAATATTAAAGAGGCCTGTAATTGTCAACATGTGTAAACCTCAGATCTTCTCTAGAGCGGTGATGTTTTGGGGCTGTCGTTGGGCAACACGGACTTTCAACTCCCTCCTCACCCCGTGGCATCAAAAATGATAACAAGAACGGTGAGCAAAAATCCCAGAACCACACGGGGGGACCTAGTGAATGACCTACAGAGAGCTGGGACCACAGTAACAAAGGCTACTATCAGTAACGCAATGCGCCGCCAGGGACTCAAATCCTGCTCCGCCAGACGTGTCCCCCTGCTGAAGAAAGTACACGTCCAGGCCCGTCTGCGTTTCGGTAGAGAGCATTTGGATGATCCAAAAGAGGACTGGGAGAATGTTATGCTCAGATGAAACCAAAATGGAACTTTTTGCTAGAAACAGATTCTCCTGTTTGGAGGAGAAAGAATACTGAATTGCACCATACCCACTGTGAAGCATGGGGGTGGAAATATCATGCTTTTGGGCTGTTTTTCTGCAAAGGGACCAGGACGACTGATCTGTGTAAAGGAAAGAATGAATGGGGCCATGTATCGAGAGATTTTGGTTGAAAATCTCCTTCCATCAGCAAGGGCATTGAAGATGAGACGTGGCTGGGTCTTTCAGCATGACAATGATCCCAAACACACAGCCAGGGCAACAAAGCAGTGGCTTCGTAAGTAGCATTTCAAGGTCCTGGAGTGGCCTAGCCTGTCTCCAGACCTCAACCCCATAGAAAATCTGTGGAGGGAGTTGAAAGTCCGTGTTGCCCAACGACAGCCCCAAAACATCACTGCTCTCGAGGAGATCTGCATAGAGGAATGGGCCAAAACACCAGCAACAGTGTGTGAAAAGTTTGTGAAGAGTTACAGAAAATGTTTGGCCTCAGTTATTGCCAACAAAGGATATACAACAAAGTATTGAGATGAACTTTTGGTATTGACCAAATACTTATTTCCACCATGATTTGCAAATAAATTCTTTAAAAATCATACAATGTGATTTTCTGTTTTTTTTTTTTCCCCACATTCTGACTCTCATGGTTAAGGTTTACCCATGTTGACAATTACAGGGCTCTCTAATATTTTCAAGTGGGAGAACTTGCACAATTACTGGTTGACTAAATACTTATTTGTCCCACTGTATGGACCCCACTCACATGACGTCACAACCACGCCTCCGCGCCATATTGTCCGTCAACTCGTCGTGTTTACGCATTACCGCTACGTAAATTCCTCCTATTATGGCATGTTTTTCTGCTCGTTAACATTAATAATCATAATGGTGAAGGCGTGTGTGGCGGTTGGTTGCAGGAACAGAGAAGATAGATGGAGAGACTTGAAATTCTACCGTATACTGAGAGACCCGGAGAGGAGAGCGAGATGGACTGCTGCAATTCGACGAGAAAACTGGGCACCAAACGATCACCACAGATTATGTAGTAGTCATTTTATATCTAGTAAGATGCATTTATTATATATTTAGAGGGTTTTGGGCTGACAACCACAATTAAGATCATTGCGAGGCTAATCGCCGACAACATACAGTTTCAAATTGAAGATGCTTATTTCCTCCACCATCATTATATTTTGAATAATATTTAGCTGGTACCAAGTGAAAGAAGCTGGCCTCGTCTACGGATCATCAGTTAAACAGGTGTGTCCAAACCTTTTGCAAGGGGGGCCCAGAATTGGTGTGGTAAAAATGCAAGGGGCAACCTTGGCTGATTTACATAGACCAATATATTTAAACAAATTTTAGCAAGCCCTTCTGTGTGTCACATTGGCTTTATTATTTTTTTAAATTCATAATTTCAACAGTCTTGTCTTTGTGGCGTTCTCTTTCGACACTCGGGCTCTTGCGAAATACTGCTGCTGTGAAATTAAACTAGCTTCATGTTGCTTTCTTTTCTCGCTGCGCATCTTCCCTGTAATGTTGTCGTACATGTCAGCGTGTCTTGTTTGGTAATATCGCGTCACATCGAACTCTTTGAAAACAGCGACTGTCTCTTTGCAAATGAGGCAGACACAGTTGTTGCGTGTTTTAATGAAGAAATGGTCCAATATCCACCTATCCTTGAAGCGTCTGCCATCGCAGTCAACTTTTTTTTTTAATTGATTGTCGCCATTTTAGAAAATTGGAAGTAAAGGGTCACACGGGGTAATGTTGCTTAGAGTGCTGCTCTTAAAGTTTTTCGAACTTTCGTGAGAATAGGCTGGTTTTGTGTGGACAAGATAGTTGTAGATATCAGGGTAGCAGATGTCAGGCAGAGAGGGCGAAGACAGCGGGTCGAAAAATATCGATTTATCGATAGATTTCAAAAATGGATCTGGCGAATGGATAGACTGAAGCTTTTCCACATAACGCCTTTTATGCAACGCATCCAATGAGTTTACAGCGTCTGAAAGCACCGGGGCTTCCATGAATTGCACTATAAATTGCACGACAAATTGAAACCATTGAGAATACGGATAAACAATGGCGGCCAGATACAGCGACACGTCAATCTGTGATGTTGGTAAGTAGGGTCTATATCATCCCTACCAGTGTTGAGACCCAATTCTACGCCCTTGAGGAACCTCTTAGGTTACCTTCATTGCAAAGTTCTAGCAGGAAAGACAACTCACTCCACCGCTAAATTTTGTGATTTTGATTTGTTTTGACTGATTGACAGATGCACACAGGCGTTGGAACTTGGCACACGCACACACAGTGTGTACTCACCCTTGCAATTTGGCCATGCGGTGCAGTTCGTTGTCATCGCTGCCTCTGAAGCCTTTTGCAAAGGGATTGTTCTCTATCTTCAACTGAGTAATCTGAGGACAAAACAAAGGATCTCTTTTATTGACTCGTGCTGACATTAAAGCACAGCACTTCCACAGGACCTTACATGCACACAAACGAAGAAGGCCCTTTTAAACCTTCTCTCCGCCGAATGAAAGTCAATGGTTTATTATTAGCAGGGGCCCCGTAGATGTTAAAAGCAGCCCTGCCGAAGATCGCCGTGGCCAACATTCCTGCGCCGTCAACGTTCCTGACGGAGAGGACAGTGTTCTCGCCAGCTGACACTGAATAAACTGTTTAGCCAAACAGTCGCCAGGTTTAAGCATTTTCAGGCCAAAGCTTTTAGAGGTCTAGTGCTTTGATGTTAGGTCTTCAAACTTTTCTCATGGAGGGAAGGAAGCCTGTGTTTGGCTGCAAGACTGTCTGAACGCAGGCGAGTGGTACAGGTCAAAACACTGCAAATGTATCACGTTTTAATCGGATTATTTCTCTTAAATCTAGTCAAATAATTTTCTCCATCTTGTTTTGAGTGTTAACGCCGAGTTAACAGATTAATGTGTCAGATTTAGGGCTGTCAAACGATTACAATTTTTAATCAAGTTAATTACAGCTTAAAAATTAATTAATCGCAATTAATCGCAATTCAAACCATCTATAAAATATGCCATATTTTTCTGTAAATTATATATATATTCTGTAAAATAAATTGTTGGAATGGAAAGATAAGACACAAGATGGATATATACATTCAACATACGGTACATGAAGGACTGTAGTGGGCATTTCACTCTACTGTCATTTAAATCTGTCTATGCTGTCCTCACTCCGAAGCGTCTACTTTTTCCAAAGCTAGACAACTAGTGAACGACGCCATAATAATCAGACTTCTACCTTTTTCATCTGATTTATTAATAAAATAGCCTCAAACCATTGTCCTCTTTAGACCGGCGTAAAACTACAAAAAAAAGTACACAAGCATTCCATTAGCAACAACGTTAGCTTAGCACGTTGTACAGGTCCACTAAACATAAACAAAAAGCGTCTCATACAAAAAATAGAACATTGCGCTTACTAACATAATATGTACATTATTTACAACAACCATACTTACGGACAAATCTTGTCCAAGGATCATATAAGCACAACATTACAACGTAGGCGTCAGCCCGAGACGTCGTGCAGCCATAGTGAACTGGCAAGACAACAATAAACCATGTCGCAAAGCGACCACAAGAGTTCGCTGTTAGACAGCACAAAAAGCCTTGCTGTAAAACTTACCAAAAGGCAGAATACTGTCTGAGCGGGACATGTGCGTTAATTGCTTCGAATATTTTAACGTGATTAATTAAAAAAATTAATTACCGCGCATTAACGCGATAATTTTGACAGCCCTAGTCAGATGATTCCATTTTAAGTAAATATTACTATTTGTTTATATGAAGCTCATACATTATTGGCGGAGTTTGACTTTTGGGGCAGGGGGGCACAACATGTTGATGACCCTGATGCAGTGTCAGCAAAAAAAAAATAACTTACAAGAATATTTATAATCAGTTGAAAATGAGCGTTTTTTTGCTACCCATCATTCTTGAGGGGCTATACTTTTCGCCAAGGTCGTCATCAATTGAATATGGTACGCCCACCGGTGTCGTGCCAATGTACCGTAATTTCTGGACTATAAAGCGCACCTGACTATAAGCCGCCACCCACAAAATTTGACACGAAAGCAGCATTTGTTCATAGATAAGCCGCACTGGACAATAAGCCGCAGCTGACCTCACTGTATTATGGGATATATACACCAAAATTAGGGCTGTCAAAATTATCGCGTTAACGCGTGGTAATTAATTTTTAAAATTAATCACATTAAAATATTTGACGCAATTAACGCACATGTCCCGTTCAGACAGTATTCTGCCTTTTGGTAAGTTTTACAGCAAGGTTTTTTGTGCTGTCTAACAGCGAACTCTTGTGGTCGCTTTGCGACATGGTTTATTGCTTTCTTGCCAGTTCAATATGGCTGCACGACGTCTCTGGCTGACGCCTACGTTGTAATGTTGTGCTTATATGATCCTTGGACAAGATTTGTCCGTAAGTATGGTTGTTGTAAAGAATGTACATATTATGTTAGTAAGCGAAATGTTCTATTTTTTGTATGAGACGCTTTTTGTTTATGTTTAGTGAACCTGTATAGCGTGCTAAGCTAACGTTGTTGCTAATGCAATGCTTGTGTACTTTTTTTTGTAGTTTCACTACGGTCTAAAGAGGACAGTGGTTTGAGGCCATTTTATTAATAAATCAGATGAAAAAGGAAGAAGTCTGATTATTAAGGCGTCGTTCACTAGCTGTCTAGCTTTGGAAAAAGTAGACGCTTCGGAGTGAGGACAGCATAGACAGATTTAAATGACAGTAGAGTGAAATGCCCACTACAGTCCTTATGTACCGTATGTTGAATGTATATATCCATCTTGTGTCTTATCTTTCCATTCCAACAAATTATTTTACAGAATATATATATAATTTACAGAAAAATATGACATATTTCATAGATGGTTTGAATTGCGATTAATTGCGATTAATTACGATTAATTAATTTTTAAGCTGCAATTAACTCGATTAAAAATGTTAATGGTTAGACAGCCCTAACCAAAATATATGAACCGGTAACACTTTATTTAACAGCGGCATCATAAGACTGTCCTAAGACCAAATGAGCCACCATAAAGCTTTGAACCAATTGGCTGCAAAGCTTCATTGCTTAATGAAGCCTCATTTGGCCGTCACTGCTCCCTTGGGGGAGACGGTCATCATCTGCTGCCACCTGCTGTCAACACTGTTGTCGTCCAACGTGCCTCCTAGCATGCATTGCAGTGCTACAAATATTAAATAATAATCAAAAATCCATGTTCTGCGCTAATTATTTCTTCAGTTACTCTTCCAGTTGTTTCATAAATTGCTAGCTCTGGTATTTGGTAAAACTTTATTTGACAGTGGCACCATAAAACTGTCATAAGACCATCATAGTTATGAAATGACACTGCCATGAGCATTAATGACATCATGACAGATGTCATTTTGTGTCATCCTGCAAATGATCTCACTTTTGAATAGAATCAAAAGATCCGAGCTGGACATATATGGAGTGTTGGTGACATAATTTGCCAGATGATACTTAATGACATCTGTCATAAGCATTCATTAACGGCCATAATAGTGTCATAATCATGTCATAATTATGACGGTTTTATGGCAGTCTTATGACACCATTGTCAAAGTGTTACCTATTAACCCAAATAAATCAACAAATAAGCCGCACTGGACTATAAGCCGCAGGATTCAAAATGAGCGGAAAAAGTAGCGGCTTATAGTCCGAAAATTACGGTAGTTACCCCAGTCAATAATTGTATCCCCTGGGCTGAGCCACTGCGCTGGACTGATTTGCTCGATTTATGTTTTGGTGATGTAGTTATCCAGGAGGTTTTAAAGCATGGCACATCCGTAAAAAACAAAAAAAAAAAAACAACAAAAAACGTTTTTTTCCTGTCGTATAACGTAACATACGTACTGAATGTAAAAAAGGCCATGTTTCACTGTTTTATTCATAGGATGACCTATAACTGTTATTGCTGAAATTCAATTCCCGTATGGAGTTTCTCCAGTTTAATAAACGTTGATGTCCAAAATATATAACTGTGGTTCTTTTCTGGCTTCAATTAATTGTTTAAGTCGACATCCAGTGGGGCAAATAAGTATTTAGTCAACCACTAATTGTGCAAGTTCTCCCACTTGAAAATATTAGAGAGGCCTGTAATTTTCAACATGCAGAAGTCAAGAAGTCAATATTTCGGCAAGCCGCCTAGGATCGGTTTAAAGACACTGCTGGTGAACTGGAATTGGATGCAGGTACGACGTTGGGAACTCATCCCACATCTCCTTAACGAAACAATCTGACCAGCAGCGGAATGTGACAAATCATGCCAGTCGTCATACTAGCTTCGCTTCCTTGCTAGCACAGCTATTCTCCCAGTCCAGTCCAACTGTGTCATCACCCCCGGCGTGCATTGCGCGCATGAAACATGGCGCCCTCGGTAGGTCAAAACATGTACGAAATATTATAAATATTTAAATCAATGGCAATAATATATGTGTTTCTAATAACATGTTTTAGTAAAATTGAACAATTGTGGCTGATTAGAGCCTACGTACAAGTCTAAGTCAGTGGATCCCTTTAAATAACACACATTGTGTAATATAGCCTTTTTATTTCAGAATGTCGTTTTCAGCACGCCGAAACTGCTGGTGTCTGATGTGCGCCTGAGCTTAGCCTCAAATGATATTGAAAAAAGAATAAAAAAATGTGGATCTTGCAAAAGAACAATTGGCTACTTGCATAGCAAAAGTCTGCTAACTTAAATGCTATATAATGCTAATTAGGGCCCGAGCTCTAAGCGTGCGAAGGCCCTATTGTTTTGCAAAGGATTTTTTTTTTTTCTTCCTCAGGGCAAATGAAAACAGCCAATTTGGAGGCCTGAACATGCATGAAAAGTCACCAAAATTTGCACATACGTGCGGAAAATTGTATATTTCGATAATTTTGCAACGTTGCAAAAAAATAACAAAATGGCTCAGTGGCGCTCCCTTGAAATTTTAAAATTGGGCTATAACATTAGGGTCTGTCAGCGTAGAGTGATGAAATTTGGGGAGTCTATACCTTGTCCAAAACCGCTCCAAAAAAGCATTTACACCCATATTCCAAACCCAACACGAAATCGGTTATTTTGGATCGAATATTACATTTTTATCGATTTACAGGGTGCACATTTGAGACCTTTTCGCCGAAATTCGCAAAATTGGTGAGACTGTTCAGGAGACAAATGAGATCCTAAGTTTTTAAAATTCATTCACGAGTCTGACCTGGGTGTGGTGCCAAAATCGGCCATTTTTTCGGCAAAATGACAAATTCAGTAAATGACTAATAGTTCCTTGACACAATGTTCAATCTTTTCCATATTTGGCATGTATGTGCGGTATCCCATCATTAACAGGAATGCATTGAAATATTACCCATTTGGCCTAGCACCCCCTAGTGAGAAAAGGAAATGCCTTTTTTTACGAGACAGGTTCCTCCTCCAAGGGAAAAAAATCTGTTGACCTCAAACCTGCATCAGGGGAGCCTTAAGACCTGTGTTCAGGTGCCTGATGAAAAATATTGAGGTTTCGTTGAAGCGGAGGGGTCCAAACAGGAAAGTGAAAATGATCGTCAACAATTTGTCTCGCAAAAAAACTTTGAACAGTCATAACATATACAACATATCTGCGCCAAACTTCCCGTGCTTGTTGAGAGTCATACCCTGAAGGGTCTTGTATGGGTCATTTGCATCAACTCTACAGTGCCAACTAGTGGCGACAGAAAGGAGTTTTAAAACAGGCCTTTCCTATTGGGTTTTTTCAACGTAGAGCAATGAAATTTGGGGAGTCCATACGTTATACAAAACTGTTCCAAAAGGTCTCTTGCACTCATTTTCCAAATCCAACAGAAAATCAGGTATTTGGGATCGAATGTGAAATTTTTATCCATTTGTAGTATAGTTTACATTTGGAGGCCTGAACATGCACGAAAACTCACCAAATTTTGCACATACATGCGGCTTTGCGTGGATTTCGATAATCTTGCGACGTTACAAAAAAATGTAACAAAATGGCTCAGTGGCGCCCCCTTGAAATTTTCAAAAAGGCATTTCCTTTTAGGTTTTTTTTTAACGTAGAGCAATGAAATTTGGCGAGTCGATACCTTGTGCAAAACTGCTCCAAAAAGTCTCTTGAACCCATATTCGAAACCCAACAGGTATTTGGATCGAATGTGACATTTTTATCAATTAACAGGGTGCACATTTGAGACCTTGTCACAGAGGGAGTTAGTTGGATCATCTTCAAAATTGGTGAGACTATTCAGGAGACATAGGAGATCTAAAATTTTCAAAATGGTGCGTTTTCATTCATGGGTCTGACCTGGGCGTGGTGTCAAAGTCGGACATTTTTTGGGCAAAATGACAAATTCAGTAAAAGACTAATAGCTCATTGACACAACGTTCAATCTTTTTCATATCTGGCATGTACGTATGTGCGGGATCCCACCCTTAACACGAGTGCATTGAAACATTACCCATTAGGCCTAGCGCCCCCTAGTGGGAACAGGAAATGCCTTTTTTTACTAAACAGGCTCCTCCTCCAAGGAAAAAAATATATTCACTTGAAACCTATATCAGGGGAACCATAAGACGTGTTCAGGTGCCTGATGAAAAATACTGAGGTTTGGTTGAAGCAGGAGAAGTGAAAATGACTGAAGCCATTTCGTCTCACCACAAGTTTTGAACAGTCATAACTTCTACAACATATCTGCGCCAAACATCTCGTGCTTGTTGAGTCATACTCTGAAGGGTCCTGTAGGGGTCATTTGCATCAACCTACAGCGCCAACTAGTGGCAATAGAAAGTCACTCGTTTTTCCAATTCATAGTCCAGTTCTTTTCAGGTTGGTCATTGTAGTTTCTAGACCTTTTGAAATACTTATTTTACGGCCCATGTCCACACTGTCTATTGCCGTGACGACCCTTTATTCGCTCCTTTTTTGTAGTACTCTCTCCAATAGGGGTTTTTATCTATTAGGTGTGTGAATGTAAAGAGGCGACTTTCGAGCATGTTAGGTTCTAATAAGATGATTAGAGAGGAGGATCTGCCACCACCCTGACCTGCACACTGTCCGAGTTGCGTGACGTCCGAGTTGCGCTAGATTGCGAAGGCCCGTTCAGTCCTGCTTGCAGGCCTAGTGTTCGGATTGTTTCTGGTAAACAAAATGGTTTTAATTTATTTCATTTCTGTTGATGTCCCTATAGACCCTACCCACCGACGTCACAAAATCACGTGCTCGCTGTATGGTTCCGCCCACTTGTCCGTCATTTTGTGTCTGTATTATCAATGGTCTCAATTGATCGAGCAATTTATAATGCATTTCATGGAAGACCCGGTGCTTTCGGATGCCGTAAACTCACTTGATGCGTTGCATAAAAGGCGTTATGTGGAAAAGCTTCAGTTTATCCATTCGCCAGATCCATATTTGATGCCGAAATCGATGTTTTTCGACCCGCTGTCTCCGCCGTATTTGCCTTACATCTGCTAGCTACCCTGAACTGTACAACTATCTTGTCCACACAAAATCAGCCTATTCTCATGAAAGTTTGAAAAACTTTAAGAGCTTGGAGGCTTATAAATACTTCGTTGCTGGTTGGGTGAAACAGGTCCTCGTCCACGAAAATTCGGCAGGAATCTATCTTGTGCTCGGAAAGGTGAGTTACTAAATTTTCAATTCAAAATCTTTTGTTATTGCTAACATCCACTGTCAAGTCTAATGTATTTCATGTCGTTTGTCAATGAAGTTAGGGCTTTTAATGTTTATATGGTTTAGCGATAGCACTCTCACTACATACATACATACGTGTATGTTGTCGGCGATTAGCCTAGCAATGATCTTAATTGTGGTTGTCAGCCCAAAACCCTCTAAATATATATTAAATGCATCTTACCAGATATAAAATGACTACTACATAATCTGTGGTGATCGTTTGGAGCCCAGTTTTCTCGTCGAATTGCAGCAGCCATCTCGCTCTCTTCTCTCCGGGTCTCTCGGAATCCGGTAGAACTTCAAGTCTCTCAGTCTTCTCCGTCTATCTTCTCTGTTATTGCAACCGACCGCCACATACGCCTTCACCATTTTGATTATTAATGTTAACGAGCAGAAAAACACGTCGTAAATAGGAGGAATGTACGTAGCCGTAACAGGGAAACATGATGTGTTGACGGACAATTGGGCGGCACCAGTCAGGAGGAAGGAGTTGGGACGTCACGTGGGTAGGGTCTATAGGGGCTCCGTATAACTGTTTCTATAACATTTCTAAAATTAAACTGATTGTAATTGTACTGTAACATAACGCCTTGCTTTACACGTATTATGCAAATTAAGTATTTTTTGGGCACTTTTTGATGAAATAATTGTTCGAAATTAGTAATGCTGCTATAATTTGTTGTCAAATGCGTATTGCTGGTGGTAACCACATGAAACTCACCAAGGGGATTCAAGGGATCTGTGTGCTCAGATCAAGGGAAAGAAACAGGTCATTCGTAACACACATGCACACAGGCACATTTTTTCCCAAGCGTTTACTAAAGCAGAGTAATTACAAACAAACAAAGATGATGCAAGAGGATTTTCTGCATTCAAATAGAAAAAAAGTTTAGCTTATGTGTGTGTAAATTGCGTTTGTCTCCAGGGAGGGTTGGAAACATTGAGTAGAGAACTTTTTGGACCAAACTTTTGTTTTAAGGTTGAATTTGGTCAAGAAGTGTAAAATTAGGGATTAGGAACCCTCTCATGATGGTTACGGTTTGAACAAAAGGATAGCGTATTATGCAAACAAATGTCCTCATGTGGACCTAAAATTACAAATGCTTTGTTTGAGTGTTGAACTAATTTGTTGTGCACACACATAAGGTGTCTAAGGTCATTTTATATTTTTAAGATATGATCAGAGGTGGGTTGTCACGCATTACATGTACTCCGGTACATGTAATGTGTTTACTTGAGTAACATTTTGAGAAAAATGTACATTAAAAAGAACGCTACTCATACTCCGCCACTTTGGGCTAGTCGTTACATTTTTCCTCTTTATTCTACATAATAGATTTTACTTTTTACTTTTTTTTTTCACCCGGCGATGCCAACAGTAGCTCTACCAGTTTCACCAATGAGACATCGGAACAATACATGACTCCATTTTACTAATCAGACTCAAGCTTGCCGTTCTATGATCACGCTAGCCCAGGGGTGGGCTAACTATTCCACAAAGGGCCGCAGTGGGTGCGGGTTTTTGTTGGAACCCATTAAGAGGACACCTTTTCACCAATCTGCTGTTTTACAAGTGCAATCAGTCGATTGCAGTCAGGTGCTTCGCAGTTCTGCTCAAACCGCATTGGTTAAACTATCTGTGCTGGGTCAGTTGGAACTAAGACCAGGACCCCCTGCGGCCCTCAAGGACCGGTTTGCCCACCTCTGCGCTAGCCTGTTCAATCACGTGGCGTCTTTAAAGCATCGTAAAAAAATCAAGTATTTGACATAGAGCGATGCCGTCAACATGACTCGAAAGAGCAGATTTTAACCTCTCTCCCAGCTTATATTTGGCACCGATTGACCATGGAAAACCAGAGATACAATATGCTCACGTCTAGGTGTACCTGTTAAAAATCGAGCAGCAGCATTTAGAACAAGTTGCAGCCGAGAAATCGAGGACTTGGGGAGGCCAACATAAAGTGCATTACAGTAGTCCAGCCTTGAGCTTATAAAAGCGTGAATTGCCTTTTCAAGGTCGTGGCGACTAAGAAAAGGCTTCACTTTTGCCAAGAGACGGAGTTGTAAAAAACTTGCTCTTACAACAGAACTTATTTGTTTTTCAAAGTTAAGCCTGTTATCGAATATCACTCCGAGATTTGTCACGTGAGTCTTAAAAATGTCAGCCAGAGCAACAACATGCCGCCTCCTCCGCCCCCTTCAAAGAGGAAGGATATTAGAAGTTTTTTTCAGCCAGCAGCAGCCACTGAAGGTAGTGTAAAAAGGTGGAGGTTGGGAACACACCACTTATTTTAGTACTGAAAGTCCAACCTGCATCAGAGTTAGCATAACATTAAACTTTGTGAATTTGCTAACCTGCAATACTTGAGTAAGAAGCTGCTTAGAGAGAAGTGTCCTCCTGTATGTGTTTTCTACTGTTAACGTTAATTAAAATTAGGGCTGTCAAAATTAACACGGTAATTAATTTTTAAAATTAATCACGTTAAAATATTTGACGCAATTAACGCACATGTCCCGCTCAGACAGTATTCTGCCTTTTGGTAAGTTTTACAGCAAGGGTTTTTGTGCTGTCTAACAGCGAACTCTTGTGGTCGCCTTGCGACATGGTTTATTGTTTTCTTGCCAGTTCAATATGGCTGCACGACGTCTCTGTTGTGCTTATATGATCCTTGGACAAGATTTGTCCGTAAGTATGGTTGTTGTAAAGAATGTACATATCATGTTAATAAGCGAAATGTTATATTTTTTGTATGAGACGCTTTTTGTTTATGTTTAGTTAACCTGTATAGCGTGCTAAGCTAACGTTGTTGCTAATGCAATGCTTGTGTACTTTTTTTTTTGTAGTTTTATGATGGTCTAAAGAGGACAATGGTTTGAGGCCATTTTATCAATAAATCAGATGAAAAAGGAAGAAGTCTGATTATTAAGGCGTCGTTCACTAGCTGTCTAGCTTTGGAAAAAGTAGACGCTTCGGAGTGAGGACAGCATAGACAGATTTAAATGACAGTAGAGTGAAATGCCCACTACAGTCCTTATGTACCGTATGTTGAATGTATATATCCATCTTGTCTTATCTTTCCATTCCAACAATTTATTTTACAGAATATATATATAATTCACAGAAAAATATGGCATATTTTATAGATGTTTGAATTGCGATTAATTGCGATTAATTACGATTAATTAATTTTTAAGCTGTAATTGACTCGATTAAAAATTTCAGTCGTTTGACAGCCCTAATTAAAATGTGAGAAATGTAGTGAACCGAGGTTTACCCCCTTCTCCCTAATTTTCATTTTTTTTTTGTTGAGTTTGGCTGTGCTTGTGGATAAAAGCAGTAGAGTTTTACCTGAAGGAAGGCAGTGGCGCTTCCAGAAATTTTTCACAGGGGTGGCCAAATGGGGCCCACTTAAAATCTTCACTTAAAATCTTGAGGTGGCCAAAACTAAAGCCATAATTTCAGGTTTTCATTATATTATTGCAGTAAAAAGGTCAGGGGAAAACTGAAAGACAGAAAGACTAAAGGACACGGCTACTGATATACTTCGGTGTATTGTGTAATATTTGATGTTAATAATGATTTAATGTGCATAGTCCGTAACTGTCCAGTCAACATTTTGAGTTCCACAACAATTCTGTTTTATTGTGTTATGAATATATTAGGCATAAGGTGTACATTTAAGTAGAGCTGTCAAACGATTAAAATTTTTCGAGATAATCACAGCTTAAAAATGAATTAATCGCAATTCAAACCATCTCTAAAATATGCCATATTTTTCTGTAAATTATTGTTGGAATGGAAAGATAAGACACAAGGCGGATATATACATTCAACATACGGTACATACAGTAAGTACTGTATTTGTTTATTATAACAATAAACCCACAAGATGGCATTAACATTATTAACATTCTTTCTGTGAAAGGGATCCACGGATAGGAAGACTTGTAATTCTTAAAGGATAAATGTGAGTTTGTATATTGTGACTAAATATTGCCATCTAGTGTATTTGTTGAGCTTTCAGTAAATTATACTGTAGCAACTTAACTGTTCTGCCCAATTACATGATGGGAAGTGGTGCAACCATGACTGTGTATGGTGGCTGCAAATGCTACATCTTTTCTGTGTTGGGTACACTACAGGGTGTAAAGAAAAAGATCAACTCCTGTCATTCTTCCCCACGTCGCTTCCCACAATATTTATAGTTGCTGTGGGAGAGATGACAAACCTTTTGCCAATTAAAAGCACGACCCCAATGAATGCTTTTATCTACTCACTTGACACTGCCTCTTATCTCTGTATAGAAGTACAACGGCTGTTTGCGGCAATGCGTGAATGAGTCGTACTGCGAATGCGTTAATTGCGATAAATATTTTCGTATGATTAATTTTTAAAAATTGCTGCCCGTTAACGCGGTAAATTTGGCAGCCCTACATTTAACAAAACAAAATAAATGCATTCATTTGGGATACTATGCATAACTGATGCTACAACAATCTAACGATATACTGACAAGCGAGGTGGCCAGTGGGGTGGCCAACATATTTATGGGGGTGGCCGTGGCCACCCCTGGCGACCCCCTGGTGGCGCCACTGAATTTTTATTTATTTTTGTCATTCCCTAACTAAGAAGTTTCTTTAGTAAGATTGAATTAATTTATTTAGACAGACAATGTTGAGTGGCAAATGTTTATTTTTTGCATTTCTGGATAGTTAAATTATTAACAAGTTTGTATTTATTGTGTATGTTAATATTATTTAAGTTATGTTCAAATATTGCAATTTACTGTTTTACGGAGTTCAGGGTTTATTCTGGAAGTTCTCAAAATGTTACTTTAGTATTTTTTGAAAACTAAGGTTTGAATCGAACAGTGTACAACCTGAACCAATACTGTACATATGAAAGTTAGTATAAGTCATTACAGATTTATTCAGCATTTAGCCTATTACGGTAATTAATTGGGTTCATATTTGTGAGAAATGTAGCCCTGATCCCCTGTTCACCCAATGTGTTTGGTCTTATTAATGTCCCTTCCCCAGCAAAAAGTGTACATGCAGGTTATGCTGTTATATCGTCCTTACAAATGTTAAGACCAAATCTTCGCCCTTGATATGATGAATGTGAAGTGGACCATATCTGTCATGTATAATTCTTTGATATTTTCCTCTCGTTTGATAAGCGTTTGTACTTTGACTGAAACTGACCTTATGGTTCTGGTAAGAGGTCACAGCAATGAAGGCGGTTTCAGAAAAGACATGAGTGCAAAAAGCTGTATTCTTCGAGCCGAAGCCGTTGTTCTCGTCCGCCTTGACAATATGAACGCGAGGCTGGTATTTGTGCATGGAGTTCAAAATGATCTGTGAAGGGGGATGAGATAAAGAGGGTGAGTTTGGCTAACCATTTGCATTCCCACAAGAAGCAGATTAAGCAGATAATTGACATTCACTGTAAAAAAAAGAAAATCTGTAAAATTACCGTAAAATACTGGCAGCTGTTGTTACCAGTAGTTTACCATTGAATATACGGTGACAATGTTAAAAGATACCTCTGTACACCCCATAAAAAGTCTATAATTTACGGTAAAATACCAGCAGCTCTGGTAGCCTACACCATAAAAACTACTTTGACAATGTAAAAATCCTTATGATAATGTAAATACAGTACATATATAGCCTATTTATCTACATTGTAACTATGCCCAAAGCGCTTTACATACGTACACATTCACACACCACTGGTGCTGCTGCCATCCCATTGGGGGCAAATTAGGGTTCAGTGCCTTGCTCAAGGGCACTTTGACGGTGGGCAGTCGTAGCCGGGAATCGAACTACTGACTTTTCAGTCCCAGGACAACTCGGACAATACGATAATGTAAATAAATTCCTTAAAATTTACGGGAAAATTCCTTCTACTGTGGCTTCCGGCAAGGTTAACGTCATTACGGTAATGGGGAAAAAACCTGTATCATTTATTTGTTTACCATAAATTACAGATTTTCCTTTCAGTACTGTAATGATTTTTAACATTTACACTGTGAATTGTACGGTAAACTGCTGGCAACCAAAGCTGCCAGTGCATTTACATTGTGAAATTTACGGTAAACTACCGGTAACCACAGCTGACTGTAAATTATACCGTTTTTTTTTTTTTTTTTGTGCCTCTACCGTAATGACTTTAACCTTCCCGGCAGCCACAGTAAAAGGAATTTTCGGACTATAAAACGCTACTTTTTTCACTCATTTTGAATCCTACGCCTTATAGCAGGGGTTTTCAACCCAGTCCTCAAGGCACACTGTGGGTCCTGGTTTTTGTTCCAGCCGATCCAGCAGAGACAGTTGAACCAATGAGGCTTCTGCTAAAACAAGCCACACCTGACTGCAATCAACTGATTGCACTTGTAAAACACCAGATTGGGGAAAAAGTGTTGTCATCTTGTTTGGTAAGAATGAAATCCTGCACCCACAGTGTGCCTTAGTGGAATAGGTTGGGGACCCCTGCCTTATAGTCCAGTGCGTGTTATTTGTTGATTTATTTGGGTTAACTAATTTGGACAGTGGCGTCATAACACTGCCGTAAGACTGTCATAATTATGATATAACACAGTCATGGACATTAATGAATGCTTATGAAAGATGTCATTAAGTGTCATCCAGCAAATTATGTCACTAACTCCATTTATGTCCAGCTCGGATGTTTTACATCCATTCAAAGTGAGATAAATTAATTTGCCCGGTGACACAAAATGACATCTGTCATAAGCATTTATTAATGCTCATGGCAGTGTTATGTCATAATTATGATAGTCTTATGACAGTCTTATGACACCACTGTCAAAAAATGTGTTACCAAATTCTATAAGTAACAATTAATGAAACAACTAGAACATTAACCAAAGAAATAATTAGCATAGAACCTGAATTTTGATTTGTTATTTACATCTGTAGCGTTGCAATGCATGCTCGGAGGCATGTTGGACGACAACAGTGTTGAAAGCAGGTGGCAGCAGAGGTTTACGGTCTCCCCCAAGAGAACAGTGATGGCCAAATTGAAGCTTCTCGAAGCAATGAAGCTATGCAGCCGATTGGTTCAAAGCTTCACGCTGGTTCATTTGGTCTTATGACAGTCTTATGATGCCACTGTCAAAAAAAAGTTTACTGGTTGATTTCTATTGGTGTAAATATTTCATAATACAATGAGGACATCTGCTGCTTATCGTCCAGCTCGCATGATCTATTAACAAATTCCGTTTCCGTGTCAAATTTAGAGGGTGACTAAATTGGGCGACTTACAATCAGGTGCACCTTATAGTGCGAAAATTATGGTAGTCATTTTGATAGTAGGCGAATATACAGTGGGGCAAAAAAATATTTAGTCAACCTGTGCAAGTTCTCCTACTTGAAAAGATTAGAGAGGCCTGTAATTGTCAACATGGGTAAAGCTCAACCAAAGAGACAGAATGTTGAAAAAAAAAATAGAAAATTCACATTGTATGATTTTTAAAGAATTTATTTCCAAATTAGAGTGGAAAATAAGTATTTGGTCACCGACAAACAAGCAAGATTTCTGGCCGTCAAAGAGGTCTAACTTCTAACGAGGCTCCACTCGTTACCTGTATTAATGGCTACCGTTTTAACTCGTAATCGGTATAAAAGACACTTGTCCACAACTTCAGTCACACTCTAAACTCCACTATGGCCAAGACTAAAGAGCTGTCGAAGGACACCAGAGAAAAAATTGGAGACCTGCACCAGGCTGGGAAGACTAAATCTGCAATAGGTAAAACGCTTGGTGTAAAGAAATCAACTTTGGTAGCAATTACTAGAAAATGGAAGACATAAAAGACCACTGATAACCTCCCTCGATCTGGGGCTCCATGCAAGATCTCACCCCATGGCATCAAAATGATAAAAAGAACAGTGAGCAAAAATCCCAGAACCACACGGGGGGACCCAGTGAATGACCTGCAGAGCTGGAACCACAGTAACAAAGGCTACTATCAGTAACACAATGCGCCGCCAGGGACTCAAATCCTGCAATGAAGAAAGTACACGTCCAGGCCTGTCTGCAGTTCGCTAGAGAACATTTGGATGATCCAGAAGAGGACTGGGCAAATGTGTTATGGTCAGATGAAACCAAAATAGAACTTTTTGGTAGAAACACAGGTGCCTGGTGTTTGGAGGAGAAAGAATACTGAATTGCATCCGAAGAACACCATACCCACTGTGAAGCATGAGGGTGGAAACATCATGCTTTGGGGCTGTTTTTCTGCAAAGGGACCAGAACGACTGATCTGTGTAAAGGAAAGAATGAATAGGGCCATGTAGCGAGAGATTTTGAGTGAAAATCTCCTTCCATCAGCAAGGGCTTTGAAGATGAGACGTGGCTGGGTCTTTCAGGATGACAATGATCCCAAACACACAGCCAGGGCAACAAAGGAGTGGCTTCGTAAGAAGCATTTCAAGGTCCTGGAGTGGCCTAGCCAGTCTCCAGATCTCAACCCTATAGAAAATCTGTGGAGGGAGTTGAAAGTCCGTGTTGCCCAACGACGGCCCCAAAACATCACTGCTCTAGAGGAGATCTGCATGGAAATATCAGCAATGTGTGAAAAGCTTGTGAAGAGTTACAGAAAACGTTTGGCCTCCGTTATTGCCAACAAAGGGTACATAACAAAGTATTGGGATGAACTTTTGGTATTGACTAAATACTTATTTTCGACTATGATTTGCAAATAAATTCTATAAAAATCAAACAATGTGATTTTCTGTTTTTTTTCCCACATTCTATCTCTCACGGTACCCATGTTGACAATTACAGGCATCTAATATTTTCAAGTGGGAGAACTTGCACGATTAGTGGTTGACTAAATACTAGTGATGCACGATAATACATTTTTCAACCGATACCGATAACCGATAATTTCCTCCTCATTCCAACCGATAATGTCAAGCCGATAATTCTATTAAAAGATTTATGTAAAATTTTAACGTATACACAAAAGAAAATATTACCGTGCAAAAATATAATTTATTGCTCTTTTTTTCAACATAAAATATGAACAAGTCGTCAATTCAAACATTTAAATAATGACAGATTGTCTGACATTGTGTAATGGTAAACGTTTGGCAACAATTACTTACAGAGTAAATACCTAAGTTGCACAAAATGCCTTTAAAAGTAAGCCATTCCTAACATATATACTGTAACATTAATACCCTGCAAAACACACCTCTTTAAAACTAGTCAGTTTTAAGTTTAAATCTATTGGCAATAAGTGAAATTATCTGCCAGCGCTTCAAGTGTATTTCTCTCAGATTTCTTGGAAGAAAAATAGCTAGCTGAAAATAATCTTAACAGCCTTGTTTTAAGCAATACATTATTATACTTAATCCTAAAAAAAAAAACTTGGAAGAAGGAAAGATTTTGAATAATATTTGTGGCTACAGAATATTGATTTAAGAATTTGATTATCTACTGTGACTGTAATTGATCAGAGAAATAAGTTAAATAATTTGAAAAGTTATTGCTAATGTTATATGCTTTGTTGCACACTGTGAAAATGATTAACTCAAAAGAGCGAAATGTCATGTACCCATTCTGCAGCGCTTTGTTTACATTTGCGGCTTTCACGACATTTGCTTTGCAGCAGCTGAACTGCTACACGGCAGTACTATTTGGACGGAGTTGGAGCTCGCATCCGCGTGCGTGTTGTTTTGTGCCTGAGTTTTGTTAAGCCGAAAATAAAGGCAGCGTTACAAAGTCATCTGACCGCTCGTCATTTTACATACTGAATGCATTATTGACTGGCTGACTTCGTTTTCTCCATGTTTAAATTATCTTATAACCACTGTGCCGTCATGATAAGCTTGCTTACTGGACATCACTTTTTCATGAAGAATGGTGGTCGTATAAACTGCCTTTTTTTTTTTTTTATTCAGGTCTTTGGTTCTCGGGTCATTTAGGTAAAAAAAAAACGTGTCTTGTCTTCGCGGCTGCTCGCACGCCGTGGGGGAACGCTCGAGAAACCGGGGAGTTCGCCGGAGGTCCCGAGGCCGGGGAACCGGGCTCGGCCCGCCCCGCCTATGGCGAGGCGGCGGCGGCCTGCCGGACCGGCCAGAGCGGCGGGCTCTGTCGGAAGACAGCTACAGTGCCTTGCAAAAGTATTCGGCCCCCTTGAACCTTGCAACCTTTCGCCACATTTCAGGCTTCAAACATAAAGATATAAAATTTTAATTTTTTGTCAAGAATCAACAACAAGTGGGACACAATCGTGAAGTGGAACAAAATTTATTGGATAATTTAAACTTTTTTAACAAATAAAAAACTGAAAAGTGGGGCGTGCAATATTATTCGGCCCCCTTGCGTTAATACTTTGTAGCGCCACCTTTTGCTCCAATTACAGCTGCAAGTCGCTTGGGGTATGTTTCTATCAGTTTTGCACATCGAGACATTCTTGCCCATTCTTCCTTGCAAAACAGCTCGAGCTCAGTGAGGTTGGATGGAGAGTGTTTGTGAACAGCAGTCTTCAGCTCTTTCCACAGATTCTCGATTGGATTCAGGTCTGGACTTTGACTTGGCCATTCTAACACTTGGGTACGTTTATTTTTGAACCATTCCATTGTAGATTTGGCTTTATGTTTTGGATCATTGTCCTGTTGGAAGATAAATCTCCGTCCCAGTCTCAGGTCTTGTGCAGATACCAACAGGTTTTCTTCCAGAATGTTCCTGTATTTGGCTGCATCCATCTTCCCGTCAATTTTAACCATCTTCCCTGTCCCTGCTGAAGAAAAGCAGGCCCAAACCATGATGCTGCCACCACCATGTTTGACAGTGGGGATGGTGTGTTCAGGGTGATGAGCTGTGTTGCTTTTACGCCAAACATATCGTTTTGCATTGTGGCCAAAAAGTTCAATTTTGGTTTCATCTGACCAGAGCACCTTCTTCCACATGTTTGGTGTGTCTCCCAGGTGGCTTGTGACAAACTTTAAACGAGACTTTTTATGGATATCTTTGAGAACTGGCTTTCTTCTAGCCACTGTTCCATAAAGGCCAGATTTGTGCAGTGTACGACTGATTGTTGTCCTATGGACAGACTCTCCCACCTCAGCTGTAGATCTCTGCAGTTCATCCAGAGTGATCATGGGCCTCTTGGCTGCATCTCTGATCAGTTTTCTCCTTGTTTAAGAAGAAAGTTTGGAAGGACGGCCGGGTCTTGGTAGATTTGCAGTGGTCTGATGCTCCTTCCATTTCAATATGATGGCTTGCACAGTGCTCCTTGAGATGTTTAAAGCTTGGGAAATCTTTTTGTATCCAAATCCGGCTTTAAACTTCTCCACAACAGTATCTCGGACCTGCCAGGTGTGTTCCTTGGTTTTCATAATGCTCTCTGCACTTTAAACAGAACCCTGAGACTATCACAGAGCAGGTGCATTTATACGGAGACTTGATTACACACAGGTGGATTCTATTTATCATCATCGGTCATTTAGGACAACATTGGATCACTCAGAGATCCTCACTGAACTTCTGGAGTGAGTTTGCTGCACTGAAAGTAAAGGGGCCGAATAATATTGCACGCCCCACTTTTCAGTTTTTTATTTGTTAAAAAAGTTTAAATTATCCAATAAATGTTGTTCCACTTCACGATTGTGTCCCACTTGTTGTTGATTCTTGACAAAAAAATTAAATTTCATATGTTTACGTTTGAAGCCTGAAATGTGGCGAAAGGTTGCAAGATTCAAGGGGGCCGAATACTTTTGCAAGGCACTATACTTGCTGACTATCGGTCTCCAGTCGTGCCGGTGTTTAGCCTTAGATGCGAATTTACCACCCGCCTTGGGCTGCATTCCCAAACAGCCCGACTCTGTATCGTCACAAGCCCTGTAGTTTAACTTAGTTAGTGTTTACAATAGCTTTAGCATTCCCGCTAGCAGCAGCCTCGTATTCGTTCCAAAATTCTTTGTGATGCAGTTTTAAATGGCTGCTGGGTTAGTGGTTTTGAATGAGGACGCTTTCTTTCTGCCTCGTGGAACTTGTACGGTACATGTTTCGCAGATGGCGAGAGCGTCGTTTTTTTAGTAACAGCCGCCTTAATATTCAACTACTTCTTGTCGTGTAACTCCGCCTCCTCAACCCCTTCTCCCTCAGGGGCTTCAGAGAGGGGAGGGGTTGAGGAGGCGCCGTGCTGAATTCTTCGGTTGCGCACATTTGGAGGCTAAATCAAGTATATAATTATCGGATTGCATTATCGGTTGAATTTTTTTATTATCTGGATTATCTGTGTGATGTCATAATTGCCATTATCGGTGACCGATATTATCGTGTATCTTTACTAAATACTTATTTGCCCCACTGTACATATAGCATTTATTTCCTTCATTAGAAAGCTTCATTAGGAAGCTGCTGCTAGTACAGAATGCTGCTGCCAGAGTCCTTACAAATACAAGGAGACAGGACCTCATTACACCGGTTTTGAAATCGTTACACTGGCTTCCAGTGAGTCAAAGGATAGACTATAAAATACTACTGCTTGTCTACAAAACACTTAATGGCCTTGGACCAAAATACATGCTTAATTTGTTGGATCCCTATGAAGCATCTAGACCCCTAAGGCCGTCTGAAACTGTTCTCCTGTATGCGCCAAGAATAAAGAACCAAGCAGGGTGAGGCAGCATTTAGTTACCTGAAGGTTTGAAGTGTGCTCAAACTGTTAGCTCCTTTAAATCAGGGCTAAAAACGCTTTGGTTTGTCACAGCATATCCATAACTGTCTATATATTTCAAATTTCAAGGTATTTACTTTTGATTCATTTGGTATATAATTTTATTTCCTGTTTCAATTGTCTTTGTTTTAACTTTCATTTCATTTAATGTGTTCTTTTTTATGAATCATTTTATCTCTGCACGTGAATTTTCATGTTTTGTAAAGCACTTTGAATTGCCTTGTGTTGAATTGTGCTATACAAATAAAATTGCCTTGCTTTGCCTTGCCTTCATTATAAGGCTTTTACTTTTTCACGGCTCCAGAAATATATTTTTGTTGTTGTTCAATATGGTTTTTTTCAACATTTTGGGTTGCCGACCCCTGGCATAGCTGAAGAAGAATGGGTAGTTAAAGTGCGAATGACATCAAAAAGCATGCTTATTTCATATTTCACGCTTTGTTTTATGCTCCTGAAAGAATGAACCGCTTGGATGTGTGTGGAAGCTATGGTTTTATATATTCCATTTTTTTCATCCCGCGCCATGAAAATAAGTGACTTCCGGCTTCAGTCCCGGGTTAGGCGCGAATGTGACGTCACCCGAGTCAGCATCTCACACTACAGCATTGCTTCATTGCATGCCGATGGACTGCGGATTCAGCTGATTTAGAGGATTAATTTGTTTATTTTTCGCATCACGCCAGGCAAACGGCTGGAGAAAATTGTTGCTGCACCAGGGAGAAGCGTGTGAGCCTTTTTTGGTTTCAAAAGGTTCCCATTCACCGCGGATATTGGCCAAAACAAGCCCTACTACTGTGGGACCATTGGACTTACGAGGAATAAGTAAACATTGTATTATGTCAAATACTGGAATCCTGGCACACGTTTTAATACAGAGGCGGCTTGCATTTTGTGGCTGATTGTCCACCTAGAATGCCACTTGGCCTCTATACTCTGCTTATTGCCCTCTTAGTGTGCCCTGGTGTTCTGTCAAATTTTCAACCCCATCAGAAATTGCAACTTTGAGTTAAAAATGGGTGTGACTGCAAAGTAAACGCAACAAAAAATTTTAAAATAAAGGAGTATTTACTTGCGTTTGACCATGGACGGACTTGTAGAAAAGTTCTCCTCAGACACATCCTGCCACGTTAGCTGCACAACTGCACGCAGCACTCTCACTGTTTACGTCTTCGCCATGTAGTAAAGCATTATTTTACCTTATATTCGTGCTGACCATGTGGCAGCTACACGCTCCCCGACGTCAGCCGATGCAATTCATTGTTCTTTCTCCTCCAAACACAAGAACCTGTGTTTCTACCAAAAAGTTCTATTTTGGTTTCATCTGACCATAACACATTCTCCCAGTCCTCTTCTGGATCATCCAAATGCTCTCTAGCGAACCGCAGACGGGCCTGGACGTGTACTTTCTTCAGGAGGGGGACACGTCTGGCAGTGCAGGATGGCGGCGCATTGTGTTACTGATAGTAGCCTTTGTTACTGTGGTCCCAGCTCTCTGTAGGTCATTCACTAGGTCCCCCCGTGTGGTTCTGGGATTTTTTTGCTCACCGTTTTTGTTATCATTTTGACGCCACGGGGTGAGATCTTGCACGGAGCCCCAGATCGAGGGAGATTATCAGTGGTCTTGTATGTCTTCCATTTTCTAATAATTGCTCCCACGTTTATTTCTTTACACCAAGCGTTTTACCTATTGCAGATTCAGTCTTCCCAGCCTGGTGCAGGTCTACAATTTTGTCTCTGGTGTCCTTCGACAGCTATTTGGTCTTGGCCGTAGTGGAGTTTGGAGTGTGACTGACTGAGATTGTGGACAGGTGTCTTTTATACCGATAATGAGTTAAAACAGGTGCCATTAATACAGGTAACGAGTGGAGCCTCGTTAGACCGCGTTAGAAGAAGCTAGACCTCTTTGACAGCCTGAAATCTTGCTTGTTTGTAGGTGACCAAATACTTATTTTCCACTCTAATTTGGAAATAAATTATTTAAAAACTAAACGAATGTGATTTTCTGTTTTTTTTCTTTCACATTCTGTCTCTCATGGTTGAGGTTTACCCATGTTGACAATTACAGGCCACTCTAATCTTTTCAAGTTGGAGAACTTGCACAATTGGTGGTTGACTAAATACTTATTTGCCCCACTGTAGATAACTTTGTGCTCAGAAAAAAAATACCATTGTTTAAAAAAAAAAAAAAAAAAAAAAGAAATCTTAAGCAGTTACTCACAATGTTACTCATTACTTGAGTATTCTTTTCACCAAATACTTTTTTTTTTTACTGGTACTTGAGTACATTTTTTGTACGATTACTTTTACTTGAGTAATATTATTACGAAGTAACGCTACTCTTAGTTGAGTAAAATTTTTGGCTACTCTTTACCCACCTCTGCCCACAGAATCGTGTCAATCACCCGCAATGTTTCTCCGCGGAATCGCTGGCCTTTCCGTGCGCGTGCACTTGGGCCCCGTGCACGCGCGCCTTCATCCAGAGGGGCTCCGTTTAATCGCAGTGACGTGTCCGCCGGTGACATGCCTCAACTAATGGACTTCACGAGTCTTTGGGATCATTACTTAGGGGCCTGGAAATTCGATGTTTTGTGTTTGTTTCAAACAATACGCGTCGACCTGCTGTTAGTGCTGCTGGTAGCCTAATTGGCGCTGCAGCCAGACGCGAGGGAAGGGAACCAGTGTGCACTCATGTGGCCCCTGGCTGATTTGTGCTCTGTTATGATGGCTGCTGACTTTTATCCACGAGAAAGGCAGCCCGGTGCGGCGACTGCAGCTTTTGAAAGCAATGCAATCACTCTTTCCAAATTAAAACCACAACGCTATTTTATTTAAAATACAGAGGCAATGTTTGAGGGTTCTAAAATAACTCTTTTTTAGCAATTGACTTATATTGTACTCAACAGAAAACATAATTAAGCCGCAAATCTTACGTGTCCAAATGGGTCCAGGTGGTTGTTGGTGAGTTTGAGCTTCTGGAAAGACACCAGCTGGCGACTCCAGTGGGCCCCCGTTGCAGGAGAGTCCGGGTGGACGTAAAGCCGGCCCGGCATCGCTGGTTCGGCCTTACCCGTGACCGACCTATTTACAAACATAAGTGTATACGTAAATATTGCTGTAAGAGCACCGCAGCCAGACATTGACATCCAGTGGGTCACAGTGGTGGGTCTGACCCGGCGGTGGCACTATACTGCACAAAAGCTCCGCATGCTTTAATTAGGCTCACATCAATATTTGAAATCTTTTCAAAAGAAAAGGACATACACTTTCAAATCAGTGATTCTTTTCATGACATAGCATGCGTGTAGTTTCACTTGTAATGGCTGTGCTTATAAGCAAAGTATACTGTACATTTGCCCTATAATTAGTTTGGATTGACGCTTATACGGGGTGCTGCCATTGACGTCCATGGACGTCCAAATTTTTCCCATTCATTTTCAATGGCAAAAAAAACAATGTCCCCAAATCAACAGGAAATGACCAGATATCAATAGGACATGTACCCCAAATGCCCCCGATTGCATTGACGCGTATGTAAGTTGATACCATTGACGTCCATGGACGTCCAAAATTTTTCCCAATGTCCCCAAATCAGTAGGAATTGACCAGATATCAATTGGACGTGTACCCCAAATGTCCCCGATTGCATTGACGCTTATGGAGGGTGATTCCATTGACGTCCATGGACGTCCAAACGCCACATTCATTTCCAATGGCTTTTCAACATGTTTTTTTCATTTTATTGATGCCAATGTAATTAGATTCCATTGACACCTATGTAAGTCGATGCCATTGACAGTCATGGACGCCAAAATTTTTCCCATTCATTTTCAATGGGGAAAAAACAAAATTTCTCCAAATCAACACAAAATGACCAGATATCAATATGACGTGTACACCAAATGTCCCTGATTGCATTGACGCTTGTGGAGGGGGATGCCATTGACGTCCATAGACGTCCAAACTTCCCATGCATTTCCAATGGCATTTCATCATGTTTTTTTTTTCATTTTATTGATGCCAATGTACTTGGATTCAATTGACACCTATGTAAGTTGATACCATTGACGTCCATGCACGTCCAAATTTTTTCCCATTCATTTTCAATGGCAAAAAAAAAAACAATGTCCCCAAATCAACAGGAAATGACCAGATATCAATAGGACGTGTATCCCAAATGTCCCCGATTGCATTGATGCTTATGAAGGGTGCTGCCATTGACGGACATGGACGTCCAATCCTCCCAATCATTTCTAATGGCGTTTACTTTGTTTAATGCCATTGACTGGCATTATTGTCCATTCTATTGATAGACCTGAGTGGGGCTAAGATCTGTATCTCCACAGAGGAAAGACCCAGATGTAATTTCTCCCGAAATTGCAGTTTCTAGTTAGTTTGGAAACACAAAGACTAACTTTCACGCCTATTAGTTCAGGTGATACAATGTTCGGTTAAAAACTACAAAAGAAACATTTTTGAAAACTTCCAGAATAAATGTCTGGATTTTATTAGCAAATTTAAATTGCAATGTGCATGACTTACATTTTATTAACATACGCAATAAATACAAACTTGTTAATAATCTTTTAACTATGAGGAATGCAAAAAAAATAAATAAACATTTGTCTTAAGACCACTCAAACTGACTGTCAACATAAAGAAATTAAGTATAACTGAAAAAACCTTGTTAGGGAATAACAAAAATAAATAAAATTGGAGCCTTCCTTCAGGTAAAACACTACTGCTTTTGACCGCAAGCACAGCCAAACTCAACAAAAAAATGAAAGCTGCTCTGGGCTAAACATAGAGGACGACACTTCTCTCTAAGCAGCTTTCTACTCGAGTTTTGCAGGTTAGCAAATTCACACAGTTTGATGCTATGCTAACTCTGATGCAGGTTGGACTTTCAGTAGCAAAATTTGTGGTGTGTTCCCCACCTCCAGAACAATTACTCACAGTGGCTGCTGCTGGCCAAAAAAACCTTTCTAATTTCCCTCCTCTTCAGAGGGGCTGGAGGAGGTGGCATGTAAGTCATTAAACAATCAAACGTGCGTTTGAGGGGGAAAAATGGACTGGCACATTCAGTAAGTGAAAAGGGGTAAATGTAATTCTGAACATAATGAAAATAATTCACTTAATAATGGTAGGGTCAATTCTATCCTTACAACATATGTGAAGACAATCTAAATTAGCGATATCACTGAACTTATTATATAACGCAAATCAGGTTGCTTAAAAGTTGGTGGGGACAAATTTATTTTTGCATTCAAACAGATTTTTTAAAATGGAAAATATATATTTTGATTGAGTCAACTTTTTTTGTTTGTTTGTTTTTTTTTTTTTTTTTTTGATTGAAGCAAATTTTGTTTTGGATCGAATAATGAAGACACAAATCTACCTCCATATGGCTCCGCCCAGGGTATACAATTTTTGACTGGGGTAACTACACTGGCACGACACCGGCGGACATACCAAATTCAATGGATGACGATCTTGGGCGAAAAGTATTGCCTAAGCCGCCTGATTTAGAATTCCCCTCAAGAATGATGGGAAACAAAAAATGCTCATTGTTTACTTATTATTATACATATTCTTGTAAGTTAATTTTATTGCTGACACTGTGTTTTGGGGTCATCAACATGTTGTGCCCCCCCTGTCCCAAAAGTCAAACTCCGCCTATTTAGTACTACAGATGCCCCGATTGATCGGGTGCCGATCAATCGGGTCCGATCACGTCATTTTCAAAGTATCGGCATCGGCAAAAAAATATCGGAATTTAACGCAATTAACGCATGCGCGGTATGACGCATTCACGCATTGCCGTCATAGCCTATTAGATCACTGTTTTGCTTAGATATAGCGATAAAAGCCAACGCCAAGCAAGTGAAGTACATGCAAGTATTTATTAAAGCCATGTAATTAATGGGCAGAAGCTTTACAACACTCCCAAAGTGACTATGAATGTAGTAGAAGTCGCTTTGGAGTAGTTGGACAAGGTTTGATCATTATCTTAACCCATGCAATATACCCAACGCAGAGAAGATATAACATTTGGTGCAACCACACACAGTCATGGTTGCACCACTTCCACTTAGCCACATGGCCCCTTCTCATCATGCTTTTGGGCTTCAGTTTCATTTACTGAAAGCTCAACAAATACACTAGATGGCAGTATTTAGTCGCAATATACAAACTCACATTTATCCTTTAAGAATTACAACTCTATCAATGGATCCCTTTCACAGAAAGAATGTTAATAATGTTAATGCCATCTTGTGGATTTTTTGTTATGATAAACAAATACGGTACTTATGAATGTATAAATCCGTCTTCATCTTTCCATTCCAACAATAATTTACAGAAAAATATGGCATATTTTATAGATGGTTTGAATTGCGATTAATTACGATTAATTAATTTTTAAACTGTAATTAACTTGATTAAAAATTTTAATATTTTAATTAGGGCTGTCAAAATTATCGCGTTAACGGGCGTTAATTTTTAAAATTAATCACGTTAAAATATTTGACGCAATTAACGCAGATGCCCCGCTCAGAGAGATTTAAATGACAGTACACAGTGAAACGTTCACTTGTTGTGTTTTGTGGAGTTTTGCCGCCCTCTGCTGGCGGTTGGGTGCGACTGATTTTATAGGCTTCAGCATCCATGATCATTGTGTAAGTAATTATTGACATCAACAATGGCGGGCTACTAGTGTATTTTTTGATTGAAAATTTTACAAATTTTATTAAAACGAAAACATTAAGAGGGGTTTTAATATAAATTTTCTATAACTTGTGCTAACATTTACCTTTTAAGAACTACAAGTCTTTCTATCCATGGATCGCTTTAACAGAATGTTAATAATGTTAATGCCATCTTGTTGATTTATTGTTATGATAAACAAATAGTCCTTATGTACCGTATGTTGAATGTATATATCCATATTGTGTCTTATCTTTCCATTCCAACAATAATTTACAGAAAAATATGGCATATTTTATAGATGGTTTGAATTGCGATTAATTGCGGTTAATTACGATTAATGAATTTTTAAGCTGTAATTAACGCGATTAAAAATTTTAATCGTCTGACAGCCCTAATTTTAATATTTTTTAATTACATCGTTTTCTAATTGTATTTAATGCTACAGACAAAATGTCTTACACTCATCCAGAGTCTTTAGTTTTGGTTTAAAGATTGGTTCATAATAACAACAAACATCATCCCCTACCATTTATTGTCACACTCACAAAGTGTGGCACCGAAAAAAAACTTGGAACATTGTCAGCATTGTCATGTTGGAATATAAAAAAAGATACTTGGAGCAATTGAATTAAGTTTTATTCATTTTTTTTCTTAATGCATTGCCAAAATGTATATGATCGGGAAAAATTATCGGGAATGATTGGAGTTGAATCGGGAGCAAAAAACAAGCAATCGGATCGGGAAATATCGGCAGATACTCAAACTAAAACGATCGGGATCGGATCGGGAGCAAAAAAACATGATCGGGGCATCTCTAGTTAGTACTGCATTCTTTTGTATGTAAAACCCTTCCATCTACAATGAGCGCATTCGTGATTATATTTTGACGATCCGCGCATTATATACAATAATGCGTATGGGAGTCCAAAGAGGCCAAGCAGTGATGCATCAGTGGGACTCGGATTTCCCCCCTCAGCTGAATGGGGGACTTCAATCCGTGCCGTGCACTCTGTCCGCCCGGTGAACCCTTGGCAGACTGATTTAACCGGCGGGTAGACGAAGAGAAGAGGCAGGAAGTAGGCCAGCCCGGTCTGGAAAGAGGGCCTGACTTTTAAGCAATATACGATGCATTGATGGAGAGGAACCCAAATGGTTTATTTAACACTTTGAGGGCCTGTGGTCACTACAGCTGTTCAAAAGTTAACTCTTAGAGTAAGTGACAATTTTTGGTAATTATTTTTTGTTAACACTTTACAAATCGCAATTTTTTGGTCATTATTTTTTTCTTAATTTGCAATTATTTTTATGTATTTTTTTTCACGGTTAATCTTTTTTGTATTTTTTAAAGATTTTCCCACCATGAATACAATGCATTTACAAATTAAGATTTGTACTCCACTCAAACACCAGAACAAAGTGCAATTTTTTGGTCGGGGATGTTTCATATGCTTTTATTGGTTATTTTTAATGTGTTTTTAATTAGAAATGAGCACTTTACGTTATCCTTTTTGAAGTTGCGTTTGGTCAAAGAGCCAAAATAGCAAAGAGGGCGTTTTGAAGCTCATCATTTGATTTCCAAATGTATTTTTTGGTCAACACTTTTGATATTTAACCATATATAGTGCAAATCGCTATTTTTTGTCTTTTTTTTATTTTTATTTTTTTAAATACAGGTATTAGCTATTATTTAAAAAAAAAATTTTTCCATGATTAATCATTAGTGTATTTTTTTTAAGCTTTTACCATTCGCCATTTTTGGTCATTAAAAAAAGTGAAATCTTAGCAATTATTATTATTATTATTATTTTTCTTTTTCCATGATTAATCATTATTATATATATTTTAAGATTTTACCATTATTAATACAGTACATATACAAATGAATACAATGTTAATAAAAACTAAAATATGAATTTATAATGAATACAGTAGTGGACACCTGTTCAAAAGTTGACACTTTTAACCCTATAGAATAAGTGACGGTTTTTGGTAAGTACTTTTTTGTTAACACTTATGACCTTTGACCCTATATAGGGCAAGTCGCTATTTTTGGTCATTAAAAAAATTTAAATATTAGCAAATATTTGTATGTATTTTTTTTTTTTTTATGTTTAATCTTTATTGCATTTTTTAAGCTTTTACCATTATGAATACAGTACAGTTACAAATTCAGACAGTGATGATAAAAACGAAATTATGAATTTATAATGAATACAGTAGTGGACAGTTGTTCAAAAGTTAACACTTTTAACCCTATGGAATAAGTGAAGATTTTTGGTAATTATTTATATATATAACACTTAAGATACTTAACATTTTTTGGTCTTTAAAAAAATTAACTTTTTTTTAATCATGATTAATCATCATTGTATTTGTTAAGCTTTTACCATTATAAATACAGTACAATTACACATGTACACAATGTTAATAAAACTATATGCAATTAAAATGAATACAGTAGTGGACAGCTGTTCAAAAGTTAGAAAAAGTAACGGTTTTTGGTAATTATCCTATATAGGTCAAATCGCTATTTTTGGTCATTAAACAAAAATATTAGCAATTATTTTTGGTCTTTTTTTCATTATTAATCATTATTGTACTTTTTTTTAAGCTTTTACTACATTTAAAAATTAATACAATTTTATTAAAAATAAATTATGAAATTAAAATGAACACAGTATAGTAGTGCACAGCTGTTCAAAGTTGACACTTTTAACCCTATGGAATAAATGACGTTTTGTGGTAATTATTTTAATGTTAACACTTAAGACCTTTAACTCTATATAGGAAAAATCGTTATTTTTGGTCATTAAAAATTTTAAATATTAGCTATTATTATTATTTTCATGATTAATCAGTATTGTATTTTTAAGCTTTTAGTATTATGAATACAGTACATATACAAATGAATACAATGTTAATAAAAACTAAATTATTAAATTAAAATGAATACACTAGAGGACAGCTTTTCAAAAGTTGACACTTTTAACCCTATAGGATAAATGACTATTTTTAGTAATTATTATTATTATTAATTAATTAATTAATTAATTTTTTATGTTAATACTTAATACCTTTAAACCCATGTGGGGCAAATTGTTAATTTTGGTCATTAAAAAAAAAAAAAAAAAAAAAAAAAAAAAAAAATATATATATATATATATATATATATATATATATATTAACAATTATTTTTATGTTTTTTTTTTTTTTTCATGATTAATCAATATTGTATTTTTTAAGCTTTTACATTATGAATACAGTACATTTACAAATGAATACAATGTTAATAAAAACTAAATTATGAAACTAAAATGAATACAAACAGAAATACACAATGTTCACCGCCTCAAATAACTTTAAAGGTCGATATTTTGTTCCCCCTCCAAATATTTAATATTAAGGCCGTGGTGCTGGATCAAGTGACCCGACCGACACCCAGAACACATGTCTGTGCCTGTTCAATTTTGTCGTGCTTTCATGACTTTTTCCTAAAACTGCTTGTTTTACCTCACTATATATTTTTTTAAATTTTGCAATCACTCCCAGAAAATGTCATTTGAACATCATTTCGGCCCTTTGAACGTTAACTCATTTATATGACATTGATGGCGATAGACGTCCAATTCATTTGAACCGGGAAGACTGGCTGTGAATGCTCGTGTTTCAGTGCCATTATAACTGAGAGCTCTGTCAGGGTTCGGGGGATGGTGGGGGCTTAAATTGACATTTTGTATTTCTGGAATGCTGAAATTTGCTATACTACATAGGTTCGTTAAACATGCTCATGAATTTATAAAGACGAAACCCACCATTTGTTGTCTGCAAACTTATAGCGGTGGTCATCTCCGGGCACAATGTCCATAAGGAGAATGTATTTGGTTTTAGGGTTGAGACCTGTGACCTTCACCTTATAACTTGGAAACATGCGCCTATATTGAAAATAAAGTGGAAGACAAATATCAAGTCATTTAGCTGCTTTTTACATTCAATATTTATTCATCCTTACCTTCCAGCTTTGGTGATGATCATTTCAGTTCCAACTTCATCGAACCTCGTCCAAAGCTCCCTGTCGTGAAGGAAAACTTTGATTCCTTCCATGCCCTGTGCAAGAAAAACATGCAAATAAAACGGACGATTATTATGAGATTTCTTCACATTAAATTTTTCACTTGTATTAGGCAACTCATCAGGAATAAACTAATGCAAAAAAATATTTTCACACACCATCTGACTGGAATTTGCCTGTTGCGAAGCAGGTGATTTTAAATTATAGCTGCTGAGATTGTCCTGTTTATTCTCCTTGGGAGAATCCATGCAGTTGGAATCCGGACGCTCAGCGAGGCCGAACTGGTCGCCTCCGTTTGCCATGTCGTCCTACACACACACCATCACACACATTTAATTGACCAAATACAATGGTCGTAATTTGCTGAAGAAAAAAATAAATAAAAAATTGGGGTGTAAGTTTTTTAGGCCACTCTATTTCTACAAACTGTATAACCATTCATAAAATATGGCCTTATATATGTCAATATCCTAATTTGCATACATTACCTAAATATCATATCCTAAATATCTAAATGTCATACCTAAATATCGATCCTAAATAACATATTGCAGATGTTTTCATTTCAAGAGCCTTTCAGTTGCACGTTTTAAAATGGTCTTTTACTTAAAATGAGACTAAACGTTCGTGCACTTGACCTCTTACATTGTTTAGAGGTAGGTTTTTGCAGGTAAATTCGCGGTGACAAGCAGGTTATATTTGACCAAGGGCGTGGGACATAAAACTTGCAACTTTTCAGGATGCTCAAATTGTCCCCACCAACTTTTAAGCAACATTGTCATCCCATATGTTGTAAGGATACAATTAAATTGACCCTATATATTAAGTGAATTATTTTCATTATGTTCAGAATTACATTTACCCCTTTTCATCTGCTGAATGTGCCGGTCCATCCCCCCCGCCCCCGCCACACTTTCAAACGCACATTTGATTGGCTGATGACTTGCATTCATTTACAATGTATTTATTTTCTATAACGATGTAAATCCTAACAAGTTAAGTTTAGTTAAAGAAGTTTAGGAAACCGATTACCTTGGGATAATTAAGTCAACAAACTTCATTGTGTTAAGTAGTGTGAAATTATTAACTTTAAATTAAATTTGATACACCTAAAATGTCATGATTTTAGACAAATTCAGAATTTTGACTTTTTTTTTCTGGAAAAAAAAAAAAAAAGATAGATGCAAGTCAACACGTGCATCTGTAGGTTCCACCAGAATTAAAAAAAAAAAAAAAACAGGATTTAGCAAGGGTTATAGATATTAGAGCGCTTATTACACATATTCATTTTGACTTTTCTTTTTACAGCTTTGATAAAAAAGGTTTCATTAGGACCTTAGTTTTCAAATTTTGGGATTCCCTGATAATTGTTGCAGGTATTTAAGGGTTAAATTCAAATCAAGTTGTGACAACTCAATTACTTTGAGTCAAATTAACAATATATTCTGACAAAAACAAGTGGGCATCGCTTGAAATTTGTATTACACTTTGACTTCAGGTATTTTAGTGTAATCCACTTCGATAAAGTTGACAGGAACTCATTAAAGATTAGTCACAATAACTTAATATAGTATGCCAAAGTAAGTAGTAGTAGTACTTAAATGTAAGTAAATACACGTAACATATCTTAGTTTAGCCAACTTTAAAATAAGAAATCACAAAATGGCATTATGAACATTGATTGTTTAAAAAAAACAAATCATGTGTACATTATTTATTAGATTTTTTTTTCAGCCATTGCAGACTTTTTTTACCTTCACAAAATGGCATTGTTTTTTAAAAAAAATTTTTTAAATTCAAATAAATAATGTGCACATTATTTATTTGATTTTTTTTTTAATTTTCAGACATTTTTTTTCCAGATAATCATACATTAATCATAGTCGTTTTCATTTTTTGTTGAGTTTATCTGTGCTTGTGGACATGAACACAATAAATTTTATTTATTTTTGTTATACCCTGACTAAGACGCTTTTTCAGTTATATTTTTGGTATTCGTTTGGACAGACAATGTTGAGTGGTCCTAAGACAAATGTTTATATTTTGCATTCCTTGGATATTTAAGAGATTATTAATAAATTTGTATTTATTGTGTATGTTAATTTAAATTCAAAAATTGCAATTTAAATTTGCTAATAAAATCCAGACACTTATTCTGGAAGTTCTCGAAATTTTTTTTTAGTAGTTTTAAAAACAAAGGTTCGAATTGAACGGTGTATCACTTAGTATAGGTTAATGCACATTTATTTTGCATTGATTATTTAGCTTATCAATTAATTAGGTTCATATTCGTGTGAAATGTAGCCATGACCCCCGTTCACCTAATCTGTTTGGTTTTATGTCCTGTCCCCAGAAAAAGTGTACATGCAGGTTATGTTGTTATTCGTCCCTACCAATGTTAAAACCAAACGTATGCACGTGTATTTGGCCAATATTAATTTATACATGTCAGATTTAGGTGCAATTTCGCAAAGATTAAGATTAAGACATCCACTATTCTAAAATAGCCATCGCGAGTGACTTCAAACGTGGACTCTATTTAGGTTGTCCTCTTACCTCAAGCGGTCCACAGTGGAAAACTCACGCTCATCCTTCTCGATTCGTCCTCCCTGCACGATCCCCTCTTTGGTGAAACTTTAGAATTTCCCACTTCAATATCTGACTGGAAGCGGTCCACGTGTTTCTGCGATATGTTGTGAAAAATGCAGCATAATCCACGGCGCGCTGATTTGGAAAAACATCCGTTCTGGTTTGAGTGTTTTCTGGGCCGAATCAGATCATCGCTGCTGTAATTTGCGGGCTTTTAGTGTCGCTCATCCCCCGGTTGCCCTCACCGACTTGGTGCCAGCACCGATCTGGACCCAGCTCATCACATCCTTCATCACAAATGGAGTTAAACAGTGGATGAGACGCATATCCCCGCCCCTTTTTCGCTCTCCTGTGTTGCTATTGGCTGAGCTGTTTAGTTTGGCATGCATGGCATATGCGCCCCCCTCGCTTCTTCATCTTTTCATTTTTTATCATTGTTATCATCATTTTCTAAATGATAATAAATGTTTTTTATAAGCATGTGCGTATATGTATTTTTCAAAACATTTTTTTGAAGGAGAAATTTTGGTCCGGAGAAGAAAAAAAATAATCCGAAATTATATTCCCGGACAAAGAAAGCGAATGGCGGCATTCGGTAGTAGCGACGTCACACAACAATCATGTTTAATCTCGTCGTTGATTCACGAGGATCATCACACTGACCGGATTACAGGACAAGCTCATCACCGGGGGCAAACATGAAGGGGTCACCGGGAGGTTATACTCCTGCCTGTATGCTTTTTATACGAGGCAGGCGACTGACTCCATTCGTGTTGAGATTTGAGACATTTACGCATCGTCGGCTATTGTGTGGCTGACTGGACCCAGGATGGACATGATATGATCTTATTGTGGGGTCTTTTGTAATGGGTCATATGACTTGAAATGTCGTTCAACATATAGAACAGGATCCTCAAATACAAATCTTGAAAGTCCACTATTATTTTTTTTCATACAAGCATGGGTCCATTTATTAATGTCGGTCAAGTACAAGGCAGGTCGAAGGTGGTAAAGGTGGTTTTCTTTTGACCAAACAAAAATACAAACATTCTGGATTAAATAAAAATAAATTCCTCTTGTGCTTTATCCCCATTGCTTATTTCAATTATTATTAGTAGTAGTGTTTTTTTTTTTTTTTAAAGCAGTAATGTGAAGTAATTTCTTCACATGCCAAATAGGGTCACAAGTAAAGTAATTAAACATTGTCCAACAAATAAAGCATGAAAAAATGATTTATATGTTGTATATTTGACAAAATAATCGCTTTTCCGAAGTTCGAGCCTGAAAGGGGACGAACCCGGAAGTGATACGTCACACCGGGAACGCGATGACACCTCCATACATACGGCCGCCATACGAAGCCCTTCAAACAATGATTCAAACAGCGATATAAGCGATAGATCAAGCGCAAGGGAGGAGATCCAAGTTTTTGAAGAGTTGGAGGAAGAAGAGGGAGATTGGAATTTTATGTTATTAGCCAGACGCTAATCAGGATACAAACAATGTGCCTAGACTACCTGACGTGGAATGGATACAAGACCCATCGAGATTACAACATTGGTAAAATATAGGCTGTTATTTTTTTCATGATTTGAAGATGCAGGCATTTGCATATAATTTTATGTTTATGTCTATCTGATGACATTGTTAAAAAAAATAATAATCAGACTTCATGTTCATTTTGGCAGATCCGGCAGCTCTTGTGCATATAAAATAATAATATAAAAACGATGGGGGGAAAGAAGGAGATGAGTCGTTGTTATATCTTGACCGAGTGACCCACACGACACCTTTTATTGGCTTTTACAACTTTACTCAACGTCTTGCCAAGTGACTCTGAACAACAACTTTGCTCCCCTTTAGTGAAGGAGTAAGGCACAAACAATAACACATCTAAATGACATGCGTACACTCTACTGATGAACTCCCGTATTACAACTAAATAATATCCACTATATCACAGTCGCCGATGGCTTTCTCCACTTTATTGTGGCAACAATAAGAAAACAAAGTGGCGTCTAATGGCGTGAGGAAATGTCGTTTTTTTCACGCAAGCGAACAGATTACAAAGCACCACTTCATTGTCCCGAGACTACATTTCCCATGATTCATTGCGTGGCCTGCGCGCTCGCTGATTCGCTGCCAGACGTTAAAAGCAACACTTGTCACCTGTCAGCGGCTCTCGCGAAGCGGCGAAACACAAACTCGAAGGCTATCAAGCGATCACCGTGAAAGAAACTGAGAACCGTACAAATGCATTGCAATGCTTGAAGCATGAAGGTGGAAATACATAATACAAATACAAATAAATTGCACAAACTCACCGGCGGTGTGTGTCTCTTACTGCAACGTGACCGTGAATTACCGCGACGCCGACCCGCTTATGTGCACATCCACACCCCTTTCCCGATTGACAGTGGATTAACCCTTTCGGACAAGATCGTAGATGACGCACAATTTAAACATGCTTAACCTAGCGAACGCAACAACAACTATGATCGGGGATTGCCACGAGTTAACTTTCGGCTAACGTCGCTAGCTTATACTGTTCATTCCACAACAGTTGGCAGCTCTGCTTTGACAAAGTCATCAGTCATCTATCCAAAAATCACACTTACTGTTTGGCAAATCCTTGATCATAAGCAGACCGGTTAAGGAAGCAGGCATCTTCGAAGTGTTTGCAGCAGAGAACACTACTCGATGATGGCATGAAATTCATTCGCTTCGTGTAAACGAAAGATGTCCATTTACGTGCCCTGCTGTCCTTTGGCCACTCATACAACTTTTCGTTTGAGTGAGAACAAAACATTGCCACTCACCGCTGTGGCATCTTACCGAGAAGCAATGCAACAAACAATACTGTTCTATGGCGGACTTCCCTCGCACTTACTGGTGTGACGTAATTTCCGAAGATTGCCGAAGAAAAGCATTTTCGTTGTCAAGGGCGTTGCTATGGGTTAAACAAAGAATCTGGAAGGGTTGCGTTAAAAAAAATAATGAAAATATGCTTATAATGGTTTAGCCATTGATATTATTCAAAAACATGGTTGGCCAACCTTAGTTCACATTTCCCCTTTAAATTCTATTTGTGATTAAATGTATAATTTTATTTCCTGTTTCAATCGTCTTTGTTTTCACGTTCTATTGATTTAATGTGATTTTTTATGATCTTCATGTGATGTAAAGCACTTTGAATTGCGTTGTGTTGAATTGTGCTATACAAGTAAATTTGCCTTGCCTTGCCTAAATTAACAAAACATTTTCTTAACTTAAAATAAAAATCCCCCCCAAAAAAACATGCAGCTACAATGTTTACACATGTACAGTAAATAAAAACCGCTGGACAAAAAAGAAAACGTGTAAATAGTTGTACAGTACATGTTCACATGTACAGAACATAAATGACAAGCCGTCATTAAGGTGCAAACATTATAATTATTGACAGTAACTTTAACTGTAAAACACTGCTCAATGAGAGAAATGGGGGTCACAAAGCTATTTACTTACATCATCAGCCGGTACTTCAGTGCATCTTGTGGTTGATGAATCAGAGAGTGAGATTTGTTTGATTTTTGTTTCATGTCCTCCTTTTCTTTTCCTTCAAACATTGCTGCCACCACTTCAGTCATACACCCTTTTATTATTTCTCCATCAGAGAACGGCTTATGTTTGGCCAACACCCACGACACTCAGTGAGCACTCCCTTGCAATTTGTTGTTGTGTCATAGATTTAACAATAACCTTCGTTGACTCTTGATATGACTGCTTCAACCTATTAACTCAATTGCTCCCAAAAACGTATAAATACGTTCTATTCTTAATTGCTTCATGGTCCCAAACACGTATTTATACGTCTTTTACGTTTTTTTATTTATTTTTATTTCATAAAAAACATTGCTGGGTGCTGATTCAACTGAGCTCCAAAGCACAAAGCTGAAAATCAATTTTAAAGCAATAAAACTGGCCACTGGAGGGCAGTAGCGCATTTGGTAAGACCCGCAACCCGATTCAACAGCAACGAACGGTCGGAGCACTGGCGGTATGATGCCAGGCAGCGGACGACCGAGCAAAACAACCGAGAGGACGCCCGGGATGCCAGGCCCTGGACGACCGAGCAATAATCTCACAGACACTCGAAGGCGAAGGACGCATTTTTCCTGAGCTCCGTTATCTCTGATAACTCAGGCGCCAGCTGGAAGGGAAAACCTCCCAATATGCCTAATGCACCGAAAAGAGGAGAAAAGACTGACAAGACTGAAGACATGGAAGATTTAAAATCTTCTATGCAAAAATTTGAGCAAAAATTAGAGCAAATTATGGCTGAATTCTTGGTCCAAAATCCCAAAAATTGATATTTGATATTTTCTGCGTCCTTTATGGTATACTGGGGACGGGTTTCAATAAGCTTCGGCTTCTCCCGTCAGCCCTTTTCTTTTCAGGTTGAATTAATTGTAAACACATATAAATGCTGTATGTTTGTTTGGATTTGTCATGCCTGAAGGGAAAATAAATAAATAAAATTTTTTTTAAAAAACTCGGACCACCAGTGCAGCGGGCTTGCCGAGCAGACCCCGCAGGGACTAAAAAAAAAATCCACCTTTATGAGACAGACAACGATGAGGGAAAAGTTCACCCGGCTGACGCGGCGATAACAGCGTCATCTTAGTCATATGTGAATAAATTGTTACTTTGCTATCAAAAGCTCTATTTGTCTTGTTCTTTATGATATTTTGTAAAAGGAAAACATTATTCAGATGTTTGGGATGTAACTAATGCAAAAAATAGCTGTGTTAAAGTCAAAGTTATGTTTGAAATGTATGCGTTTACAAAAAACGAATTTTCTCCGTTTTTTCATCAGAAATTGGAAAATTGCTCAAACTAAGCTATTTTCTAATGCTGATTTCTAAAGAAATGAAAAAGATGAATTTACTTTTTTTCCTGCTGAAAGAAGAGTCTAATCTTTCTTTTGGTGGGTTCCATGTTTATATAGCAATAGAACAGAATTTTCTGTGGGCCTTGCAAAATCAGTCAAAATCCAGTAAAACGGCCGGGAGCGAAGGGCCTTGCTCAGGTGAAAATGGCTGGGAGTGAATGAGTTAATTTCTTGCCTTCTCAAGTCTGATTTAGGAAGAAACTTATCTTCAAAAGAGCTGTGCTCTTTAACATAAGCGTTTCACATTTTCACTTTTTATCAGAGCAACTGTCTTGACGCATATTAAGCACATACAGTTGTAGTCAAAAGTTTACATACACTTGTGAAGAACATAATGTCATGGCTCTCTTGAGTTTCCAGTTATTTCTACAACTCTGATTTTTCTCCGATAGAGTGATTGGAACAGATACTTCTTTGTCACAAAAACATTCATGAAGTTTGGTTCTTTTATGACTTTATTACAGGTTAACAGAAAAAGTGATCAAATCTGCTGGGTCAAAAATATACATCCAGCAACACGAATTAGCAATTTTGGTCGCATGGATCTGAAAAAGCGAATCATTGACTTGAACAAGTCAGGAAAGTAACTTAGAGTCATTTCAAAGCAGCTGCAGGTCCCAAGAGCAACAGTGCAAACAATTGTAAGTATAAAGTGCATGGCACTGTTTTGTCACTGCCACGATCAGGAAGAAAATACAAGCAATCACCTGCTGCTGAGAGAAAATTGTTCAGGAGGGTGAAGATTCAACGGAGAATCACCAAAAAGCAGATCTGCCAAGAATTAGAAGCTGCTGGAACACAGGTGTCAGTGTCCACAGTCAAGCGTGTTTTGCATCTCCATGGACTGAGAGGCTGCCGTGCAAGAAGGAAGCCCTTGCTCCAAAAGGCTCGACTGAAGTTTGCTGCTGATCACATGGACAAAGATAAGACCTTCTGGAGGAAAGTTCTGTGGTCAGACAAAACCAAAATCGAGCTGTTTGGCCACAATGCCCAGCAATATGTTTGGAGGAGAAAAGGTGAGGCCTTTAACCCCAAGTACACCATGCCTACCGTCAAGCACGGTGGTGGTAGTATTATGCTGTGGGGTTGTTTCGCTGCCAATGGAACTGGTGCTTTAATGAAGAAGGAGGATTACCTTCAAATTCTTCAAGATAACCTAACATCATCAGCCCGAAGATTGGGTCTTGGGCGCAGTTGGGTGTTCCAACAGGACAATGACCCCAAACACACATCCAAAGTGGTAATGGAATGGCTAAATCAGGCTAGAATTAAGGTTTTCAAATGGCCTTGACTTAAACCCCATTGAGAACTTGTGGACAATGCTGAAGAAACAAGTCCATGTCAGAAAGCCATCAGATTTAACTGAACTGCACCAATTCTGTCAAGAGGAGTGGTCAAAGATTCAACCAGAAGCTTGTGGATGGCTACCAAAAGCGCCTAATTGAAGTGAAAATGGCCAAGGGACATGTTACCACATATTAGCGCTGCTGTATGTATATTTTTGACCCAGCAGATTTGATCACTTTTTTCTGTCCACCCATAATAAAGTCATAAAAGAACCAAACTTCATGAATGTTTTTTGGGACAAAGAAGTATCCGTTCCAATCACTCTATCAGAGTTGTAGAAATAACTGGAAACTCAAGAGAGCCATGACATTATGTTCTTCACAAGTGTATGTCAACTTTTGACCACAACTGTATATAATTGAACTCATTATATAATGCAAGTAAGGTTGCTTAAAAGTTGGTGGGGACAATTTGAGAATCCTAAAAAGTTGGAAGTGTTATGTCCCTACCGTCCCTATTTAAACCTACGCCCTTGGCCTAACTTGTTCAAGTAGTTTTTTAAGTCTTACTTGAATAATTTAGGGATTTTTCATTTACCTACATAACGTAATAGTTACTTAAAGCAGTTTAGTTACTTAAAGCAGCTGTGTGAAACCACTTGCATAAATACCATCTTTCTTTCTTCTTTTTTTGAGTGTAAATGCAATTTTTACTCATAAAGTCAAAGCCGCAAAATATAGGTCCTCACAGGCATTTTGGACTGTAATACAATATTTCCTACAACGCATCGCCCCCTCTACAAAAAAAATCTTAATTGGATTGATGTTTGTTTTTGGGGAAGATTTTCCTCTCAAGTCATAGTACACTGAGAAAAATGGGGTGTTGAACTGACATAAAAAAATTATGGAAAGAATTTGCACCTGATAATATTGCTTTCCTTCAGCATTTAGCAACTGTGTCCGTTTAACATAAAGCACTCATGTCTCGCCAACGTTAGGCACTTATGTTGCGCGAACATAACGCACTCTTGTTGAGCCAACATAAGGAACTCATGTTCACCCCAAAATACATGTTGAACCAACATTAAAGAAATACATAATTTGCACCTGATTAAATTGCTTTCCTTCAGTATTAAGCAATTGTGTTCTTTTAACATAAAGCACACATGTTGAACCAACATAAGGCACAACTAGAGCTGTCAAGTTTATCGCGTTGACGGGCAGTAATTAAATTTTTTAATTACAGTGCCTTGCAAAAGTATTCGGCCCCCTTGAACCTTGCAACCTTTCGCCACGTTTCAGGCTTCAAACATAAAGATATAAAATTTTAATTTTTTGTCAAGAATCAACAACAAGTGGGACACAATCGTGAAGTGGAACAAAATTTATTGGATAATTTAAACTTTTTTAACAAATAAAAAACTGAAAAGTGGGGCGTGCAATATTATTCGGCCCCCTTGCGTTAATACTTTGTAGCGCCACCTTTTGCTCCAATTACAGCTGCAAGTCACTTGGGGTATGTTTCTATCAGTTTTGCACATCGAGAGACTGACATTCTTGCCCATTCTTCCTTGCAAAACAGCTCGAGCTCAGTGAGGTTGGATGGAGAGTGTTTGTGAACAGCAGTCTTCAGCTCTTTCCACAGATTCTCGATTGGATTCAGGTCTGGACTTTGACTTGGCCATTCTAACACCTAGATACGTTTATTTTTGAACCATTCCATTGTAGATTTGGCTTTATGTTTTGGATCATTGTCCTGTTGGAAGATAAATCTCCGTCCAAGTCTCAGGTCTTGTGCAGATACCAACAGGTTTTCTCCCAGAATGTTCCTGTATTTGGCTGCATCCATCTTCCCGTCAATTTTAACCATCTTCCCTGTCCCTACTGAAGAAAAGCAGGCCCAAACCATGGTGCTGCCACCACCATGTTTGACAGTGGGGATGGTGTGTTCAGGGTGATGAGCTGTGTTGCTTTTACGCCAAACATATCGTTTTGCATTGTGGCCAAAAAGTTCAATTTTGGTTTCATCTGACCAGAGCACCTTCTTCCACATGTTTGGTGTGTCTCCCAGGTGGCTTGTGGCAAACTTTAAACGAGACTTTTTATGGATATCTTTGAGAAATGGCTTTCTTCTTGCCACTCTTCCATAAAGGCCAGATTTGTGCAGTGTACGACTGATTGTTGTCCTATGGACAGACTCTCCCACCTTAGCTGTAGATCTCTGCAGTTCATCCAGAGTGATAATGGGCCTCTTGGCTGCATCTCTGATCAGTTTTCTCCTTGTTTGAGAAGAAAGTTTAGAAGGACGGCCGGGTCTTGGTAGATTTGCAGTGGTCTGATGCTCCTTCCATTTCAATATGATGGCTTGCACAGTGCTCCTTGAGATGTTTAAAGCTTGGGAAATCTTTTTGTATCCAAATCAGCTTTAAACTTCTCCACAACAGTATCTCGGACCTGCCTGGTGTGTTCCTTGGTTTTCATAATGCTCTCTGCACTTTAAACAGAACCCTGAGACTATCACAGAGCAGGTGCATTTATACGGAGACTTGATTACACACAGGTGGATTCTATTTATCATCATCGGTCATTTAGGACAACATTGGATCATTCAGAGATCCTCACTGAACTTCTGGAGTGAGTTTGCTGCTCTGAAAGTAAAGGGGCCGAATAATATTGCACGCCCCACTTTTCAGTTTTTTATTTGTTAAAAAAGTTTAAATTATCCAATAAATGTTGTTCCACTTCACGATTGTGTCCCACTTGTTAATTCTTGACAAAAAAATTAAATTTCATATCTTTATGTTTGAAGCCTGAAATGTGGCGAAAGGTTGCAAGATTCAAGGGGGCCGAATAGTTTTGCAAGGCACTGTATCTAAAGCTTTGACATGTCTTCCATAACAATACTAACTATTGAGGGGATCAACGATGGGAAAACTAACATAAATTGATCTATTTCTTGACACTCTACATTGTACACAACACAGACACGACATAGTATTTGCAGCCGCTACACACAGTCAGGGTTACCCACTTCCCATCATGCTTTTGGGCAGAACAGTTTTGTCACTACATTATCTTTTACTGAAAGCTCAACAAATACACTACATGGCAGTATTTAGTCGGTCGGTCAAACGGTTTGGAGTCTCCAGTGCGCCGATTAATGTGGATAATAAGAATATGAAAGAAAGAAATAAAAATAAAGTTGAGGAATTTTACTAGTTGGGCCTGTGCCTTGCAAAGCCCCATCAAAAAACAAAAAAAAACAAAAACACTTTTCACAAACAAAATAATTAAATGGTGACGGTTATTGGGCCGGCCGGCTCTACTAATGAGGTGTCACTTATTTTTTCAGGGAGTTGGCAACCCTACTTTTAAATCTTGCGACAAATGACAAGACTGTTGCAATTGGTTGGAAAGGCACGTTAACATTATGTGGCATCAACATGATCCAATCTAGCTACTAATTCACCGTTCATGTTCATGTTTATGTAGAGACTGCATGATTCAATCATGCTCACTTTGAAACATGATGGTTTCTTGCTGAAAATGCACACTGTCTTTTAGTTAACTTAACAACCTGCCTGATTCATTTTTTTGAGTGTAAAATGCTTGACATTTTAACTGTTTAGTTGCCCTTGACGGAAATGTACGCGCAATCATTTGAGGCTGGTTTCAGTTCCATTGACGGTGATAGATATCGTATCCATTTAAACTCGGACTGACAGTCCTCTCAGTTGAAATGAATTTGAAGTCCATAGAAGTCAATGGCAGTCAATGTCACAAACTAATTGAGAAATCACAGAACTGCACGCAGTAATGGTCCAAGTTAATTGGAATGGACTAAACTTGATTTTTTTTTTTTTTTCTTTTGTTTTTTAAAAATTTATTGTTGAACGCACGTTTTCGTTCCACTGAGACTGTGCAGCTGCCTGGTCTGGCCTGTGAGGCAGATGAAAAGTGAGAGGAGAAGGTTTCAATAATACCTGGAATGAGGTGGCGCTGGCGGCTGGACTGCTCATTATTATTGTCCCATCCGGGCTTCAGCTGACTGGATCCTCTGTTCTCCGTCTGGAGGAAGTGGTGAAGGGGTCCCGGACCTCCTGCACTCAGCAGGTCCGTCTCATACACCTTGAGCTCGGCCACAATGAGCGTGTGTGTGTGGCATCGGAGGGCGAGGTCAAGCCATTTCTCTGCAAACAATCACATCACACAGGGCCAAATACATTCCACAACCCCTCCCTGCCCGCCTGCATCCAGTCTGCGAGGTGGTCTCATGTGGGAAAAGCGCAGATTTCAGGGGGGGGGTTGGCAAAGCTCCAGGCAGGGCGTGGGTCCAGCTGAAGGAAAACCTGGTCCATATTAATAGGACTTTATTGCCATTGAGCATGTTAGAGACTCTACTCTATGGTGGTTTACAAGAATGATGTTCTCTTCTTTGGAGAAAGTAATTACAAAGATGAGTGGTCAACATTAGAGGGAGCCCTATTAAAACAGTGTTTAGTAATGATCACATTTATATATGGCGGAAAACACAGACAAGACTGAAAAAGCAGTATCTGCCCTTGCCCCCCACTGTAAAAGAAACTGCTGTATTTTAAGCCAAAACAACTGTTGCGTTTGATAGAACAATATGTCTACATGCTGCAATAGCAGATTCATGGCGCATTCAATTCAATTCAATTCAATTCAATTTTATTTGTATAGCCCTCAATCACAACAGAAGTCTCAAAGGGCTTTACAGAGGCAATATGATACACAATTAGAAATGAAGCAACAAAGATGAATAGATGCAGTTCAAGTCCTGGGTATCCCCTATCCTTAAGACCCTCCATGCCGGCAAGGAAAAACTCCAAAAACTCCAGAGTCAATTGGGAGAAAAATGAGAAACCTTGGGGAGTACCACAGTCAGGAGAGATCCACTCCCAGGACGGATAGACAGGAAACCCAGAACGGCTAATGGGAATTAGCAAGCAAAATTATAGTCCGTAAAAATACAGTGGAGTAAAGGAGCAAGAAGAAGTCCCTCTAGTCAGATGAGACGGGGGTAGCAGCGAGGACGTCTATCCAGCCAGGGGTCCGGACAGTCAGGAGGCTGCAGCTGAAAAATAGCCCCTCCCCAGAGGGGAGGGGGGAAAGGGGACACCGGGTGACTAGTGATGAAGAGACTAGACAACTAGATATTAACATTGGAAAATAGAAATAAAGTAAGACAAGTGGTAGGTAGAGTAAGAAAAGGAGATAGAACTCAGCGGCTGTACTGCCCCCAGCATTATAGCTTCTAGTGCAGCTTAGACTAAACTGTGAGTCTACTCCGACTGCAACTAGCCTAACCATAAGCTTTGTCGAATAGGAACGTTTTTAATCTAATCTTAAATGTGCAGACTGTCTCGGCTTCTTTAATACTAGCTGGAAGCTGATTCCATAAAACAGAGGCTTGGTGGCTGAAGGCTCTAGCTCCGACAGTACTTTTATAAACCCTGGGAACTACCAGTAGACCTGCATTCTGAGATCGGAGTGTTCTGTTGGGGCGGTATGGAACCAGAGCATCGGTGAGATAAGGTGGCCCCAACCCATTAATGGTCTTAAATGTAAGAAGGAGTATTTTAAATTTAATTCTAAACTTGACTGGAAGCCAGTGAAGTGCCTGGAGCACAGGGGTGATGTGCTCTCTTCTATTGGTTCCTGTTAAAAGTCTTGCTGCTGCGTTTTGGACTAGCTGAAGACCTTTTAGAGAGCTTTTAGGACAAGCTGCAAGTAGGGAGTTACAGTAATCCAATCTCGATGTAACGAACGCGTGAATTAATTTTTCTGCATCGCTTTTAGATAAAATATTTCTAATTTTGGCGATGTTGCGCAGGTGAAAGAAAGCCGTTCTACAGGTTTGTTTAATGTGTGCTTTAAACGATAAGTCAGGGTCAAATAAAACTCCCAGGTTTTTAACTGTGGTGCTGGAGGCTACACTTACATTGTCCAGAGTGACTATCTGGGCAGCTAAAGAGTCTCTAACACTTTTCGGGCCTATTATAAGGACTTCTGTCTTTTCAGGGTTAAGCAGAAGATAGTTAGTGCTCATCCAGGTATTTATATCTCGGACGCAGGCGCTTAGTTTTTCTACTTGCCTGACCGCATGAAGCCCCCTAACTATTTTTAATTTTTCTGTTTTACCCTGAAAACCCCCGTTTACAGACGTCGCGCAACCGCTTTTGTTTAAATCGTTCCACAAAAAGAATGTAAGTAATTATATTTATTATTCAAAATGTCTGTCATTTTTAGCTTAGAATCATTAATTGATGTCTAAATGTTAGTTTAAAAAAAAAAAAAAAAAAAACGACTTTAAAAAATTATTCAATTTGCCAAAAACTTGCCCATTCATTTTTAATGAGAACATTTCCCATTCACTTACAATGGGATTTCAAATCGAATTTACATTGCATTGATGCCACTGACGGCCATGCATCCATGGACGTCCAAAATTTTCCCATTCATTTTCATTGGTAAAACAAAACAATGTCCCCAAATCAAGAGGAAATGACCAGATATCAATAGGACGTGTCCCCCCTTTGTCCATTCTATTGATAGCATTGGCGGGGCTACGATCTGTATAACCACACAGGAAAGACCAGGTGTAATTTCTCTAGTTGATTAATTGATATTTCGTTTAAAAAAAAAAACAACTTAAAAAAATTATTGATTCGCATATTTTAAACTTTTAATCGAATTAAGTCACAATGAAAAATTTGGCGTCTGTAAAAAAAGTCACGGATATCTACCTCATTACTACCGCTTAATTGTATATTTTTTTTTTTGCTGCTGTTGCATTTTCCCCAATATGTTAGATGATAAATAATTGATCCAAACAAATAAAAATTGAAAAATAAAGTTTAAAAGGGTAGCTATATGAAAAAGAAAATCTAAACCACTCCTTGTTGTCTGCGATTTCTGCATCGCGACCCTTGTTACATCACCATGTTTCACCCGTAAAATAAAAAAATAAAAATCTGGCTGTGGCCATTCACAGCTGTGTCTTGACTCTCAGTGATACATGCTACATGGAGTTTTTTGAGCGAAACAAGGTAAGTACGCGATAATATCTCGTTAAAATCGTGGCGTCTTTAATTCTGCTCTCGCATGTTCTCGCCTCCAATTAGGGTTTTGCTGTTTAAATTTTTTCTTTTTTTTTTTAAATGCCTTCCTGTTCGAAATGTTTGTTCCCCCAGAAAATTGAGATTTTAAGCTTTCCAATGATGTATCACACATGCATTTCGGACAACTTTGAAAGTTGGCCAAATTGAGGGTCTCAGAGCAGAACTTCAAGTCACCTGAGTGTTTTCCGCCATATATATATAGTATGGCGGAAAACACAGATAAGGCTGAAATAGCAGTTTCTGCCCTTGCACACTTCTCTAAAATAAACTGCTGTATTTTAAGACAAAATAACTGTTGTGTTTGATAGAATATTATGTTTATATGCTGCCATAGCAGATTCATGGCGCATTAAGTCCCCAAACTATTTTTAATTGGTCTGTTTTACCCTGGAAACCTCCGTTTACAGACGTTGCGCAACCGCTTTTGTTTCAACCTAGCCATAAAAAGAAGGTAAGTAGTCATATTTATATTCCAAATGTCTGTATTTTTTTAGCTTAGACTTATTAATTGATATTTCATAAAAAAAAAAAAGACTTAAATAAATTATTCACTCGCATATTTTAAACTTATAAACAAATTACGTCACCATGAAAAAAAATAATCGTCTGTAAAAAAGTCATTGATATCTACCTCATAACCAGTGTTGTCAGTAACGCGTTACTAAGTAATGTGTGTGTGTGTGTGTGGGGGGGGGGGGTTCAAGTCATCAGCCAATCAAACGTGCGTTTGAGGGGAAAAAAGGGACTGGCACATATGGTAGGATCAATTCTATCCTTACAACATATACGTATGCAGTGCAACAAAATATGATTAATATACAAAATATGGACGTATGGGTTGGGTTCCATGTATGGGTTTCACAGTACACTGTGATGAAATGGTTGGCCAAAATTATGGGCCCTTTGGCATTATTTTGCTTAGGGCCCCCAAATGGCCTGGGCCGGCCCTGCATAAATCAATACATATTTATTTTGTATTTAGCCTATCAATTAAAGTGTACATGCAGGTTATACTGTTATCTCGTCCCTAACAATGTTGAGACCAAACCTACTCTCTTGGGCGTAACAGAAAATAATTGAGAAGCACTGCATTTATTATATCTGAAAAGGAACTTTGGACGCGCTAGCTTGCATTGCCATTTGGAGTCTTGCGGCGCCCTCTTGTGGCTTTCTCTTTTAAAAGCAAGGGCTCAACAGCAAGTGAGAAAGTAAAAGAGAAGAAATGAGTGACAAAAGTCGAAAAGTAAACAGATCAACAGCAGCACGACTTTATCAAACACTTTAGGTGGTTCATACATTCGAGTGGACAAGGAATAAAACAGCATTCACCCTGTATAAGTGCGCCGGGAGCACGTTGGAGTAACATTTAACATAGTTTAAAAGGCCCAGTGAGGGCAGTGTGATGCTGCTTATTCATGTGGGAACATTAACATTTGGGGATGCAGAGTGTCTGACTGCCTTGAGAAATGCTGTCAATCAAAGGCGTTAGAGTGAAGTGCTAGGTGACCTTTACATTGTGTGAATGCAAAAATGAGAAATTTAACCTCAGAGGCAATTTAGAAAAAATATACACTGTCAAATATCCATATTTCGATTTCCACATCCTGCAAACTTTAATCGTCCGGTGGTTCGCTTCGTCCGTGTTGCTGTTAAAGCAGTAATGTGAAGTAATTTCTTCACATGCCAAATAGGGTCACAAGTAAAGTAATTAAACATTGTCCAACAAATAAAGCATGAAAAAAAAAAATTATATGTTGTATATTTGACAAAATAATCGCGTTTCCGAAGTTCGAGCCTGAAAGGGGACGAACCCGGAATTGATACGTCACACCGGGAACATCGATGGCAGCGCCATACATACGGCCGCCATACAAAGCCCTTCAAACAATGATTCAAACAGCGATATAAGCGATAGATCGAGCGCAAGGGAGGAGATCCAAGTTTTTGAAGAGTTGGAGAAGGAAGAGGAGCTTGGAATTTTATGTTGGATTTACATGTATTAGCCAGACACTAATCAGGATGCAAACAATGTGCCTAGACTACCTGACATGGAATGGATACAAGACTCATCGAGATTACAAGATAGGTACGATATAGGCTGTTATTATTTTCATGATTTGAAGATGCAGACATTTGCACATAATTTTATGTTTTTATCTATCTGATGATATTGTTAAAAAAAAAAAAAAAAATCAGACTTCATGTTCATTTTGGCAGATCCGGCAGCTCTCGTGCATATAAAATAATAATATAAAAACGTTGGGGGAAAGAAGGAGATGAGTCGTTGTTATATCTTGACCGAGTGACCCACACGACACCTTTATTGGCTTTTACAACTTTACCCAAGCGACTCTGAACAAAAACACTTTTCTCTCTTTTAGTCAAGGAGTAAGGCACAAACCATAACACATCTACTGGTGAACTCCTGTATTACAACTAACACAATAAATTTGGCTTCTAGCTGATCTCCTCCTCGCCACCTACTCCAGCGTCGATCGTGCATAGTGTCTTGTTATGAGCTTTTTGTTTACAAATGTATTGAACACACGACGTGCTGACAACATTGTCTCTTTATTAACACATGGAGCAGTTCTTATGGAAAAGTAAGAACACGGCTAGGGGCACTCGGAAGGAAGCGGCGTCTAATGGCGTGAGGAAATGTAGTTTTTTCACACAAGCGAACAGATTACAAAGCACCACTTCAGTGTTGTCCCGAGACTTTCCCATGATTCACTGCGTGACCTGCGCGCTCGCTGATTCGCTGCCACACATTAAAAGCAACTTGTCACCTGTCTTGTACGTAAAACTCAAACTAGAAGGCTATCAAGCGATCACCGTGAAAGAAACGCTGAACCGTACAAATGCAATGCAATGCTCGAAGCATGAAGGTGGAAATACATAATACAAATAAATGTGCACAAACTCACCAGCGGTGTGTGTCTCTTACTGCAACGTGACCGGGAATTACCGCGACGCTGACCCGCTTATATGCACATCCACACCCCTTTCCCGATTGACAGTGGATTAACCCTTTCCGACGAGATCGTAAATGATGCACAATTTAAACACGCTTAACCTAGCGAACGCAACAACAACTATGATCGGGGATTGCCACGAGTTAACTTTCGGCTAACGTCGCTAGCTTATACTGTTCATTCCACAACAGTTGGCAGCTCTGCTTTGACAACGTCATCAGTCATCTATCCAAAAATCACACTTACTTTTTGGCAAATCCTTGATCATAAGCAGACCGGTTAAGGAAGCAGGCATCTTCGAAGTGTTTGCAGCAGAGAACACTACTCGATGATGGCGTGAAATTCATTCGCTTCGTGCGAACGAAAGATGTCCATTTACGTGCCCTGCTATCCTTTGGCCACTCATACAACTTTTCTTTGCGTGAGAACAAAACATGCGTGGCATCTTACCGAGAAGCAATGCAACAAACAATACTGTTCTATGGCGGACTTCCCTCGCACTTCCCGGTGTGACGTAATTTCCGATGATTTCCGAAGATTGCCGAAGAAAAGCATTTTTGTTGTCAAGGGCGTTCCTATGGGTTAAACAAAGAATCTGGAAGGGTTGTGTTAAAAAAAATAATGAAAATATGCTTATAACTGTTTAGCCATTGATATTATTCAAAAGCATGGTTGGCCAACCTTACTTCACATTACAGCTTTAAATTTCTCGGTATACCTGGAGGAGTTCTGTCGTTACCAGACTGAAAACTTATTTTAACACAGCTGACATTTCACAGGCATTCGGGGCATCAGCTGACACAATTTAAACTATTCTTCAGAGACATTTAACACTCGGCACCCCTGCGGACACAGACGAGGACATGGTCAAGGGTCAGGACATAGTTTCGGGCTCTTTACCTAATGGACCGCTACACAGGACGTGTGAAACACCTCACTTATCAGAAACGCCGGGCTATAGCTGGACACGCGCGTACGCTTGTCTTTGTGTCTTCAGCACGTACATGTCTGAGGCGACAGGGTGAAAGGGCAAATGAGTTGGCCTCTGCGTGTTGGCCCAGAGGAAGAAAAAGCTCAAACTTGAAGTCCTAACTGAATGTGTAGCCCAAGGAAGATTCATAAAGAGTCTGGAAACCTACAGAGTTCAGTGGCCTACAGAACAAGAGTTAGTCCTGTAACCAAGGGCGTAGGTTTAGTCTCGACCAGTGGTGTTTTCGTTAACTATGATGGTAGCGAAAATATTTTGTCAACGAACAATTTTTTCTTTATAACGAGCTAATAACGTGTTTTGGGAGGCTAAAACATAATGAGACTAGGGCTGTCAAACGATTAAAATTTTTAATCGAGTTAATTACAGCTTAAAAATTAATTAATCGTAATTAATCGCAATTCAAACCATCTATATAATATGCCATATTTTTCTGTAAATTATTGTTGGAATGGAAAGGTACAAGACACAAGATGGATATATATATATATTCAACATGCGGTACATAAGGACTGTATTTGTTTATTATAACAATAAATCAACAAGATGGCATAACATTATTAACATTCTGTTAAAGCGATCCATGGGTATAAAGACTTGTAGTTCTTAAAAGAAAAATGTTAGTACAAGTTATAGAAATTTTATATTAAAACCCCTCTTAATGTTTTCGTTTTAATAAAATGTGTAAAATTTTCAATCAAAAAATAAACTAGTAACCCGCCATTGTTGATGTCAATAATTACTTACACAATGCTCCTGGGTGCTGAGGCCTACAAAATCAGTCGCACTCAAGCACCAGCAGAAAACTCCGCAAAACACAATTAACAAGTGGGCCTTTCACTCTTCTGTCATTTAAATATGTCTGAGCTCGGCAAGTGCGTTAATTGCGTCAAATATTTTAACGTGATTAATTTAAAAATTAATTACCGCCCGTTAACGAGATAATTTTGACAGCCCTAAATGAGACTAATAGCAGTTTTCGTCTGACGAGACAAAAATGCGCAATAGTTTCCACAATGTAGTGGTTTTCACAATTAGTGACATTTATGTGTAGTCAGCCTGCATAGTAGCAGTGTCTGGTGGTATCACTCGTGACGTACTGCACCCCCTCCTTCACGACTCAGCAGTGTGTTGTCTCTAGTCTCCATGCAGGCTTGCACACACGGTAAGAGTTGTTTTCTTGGCCGGATAGAACATGCAATTTTGCATTAGCTTTTAAAGTGGTCCTCTAACTTAACCCTTTAAGGTCTGGGCCTATTTTGTCTGATTTTGCATGCCTTTGAAGTTGCCTTTATATTTCAAAGAGAGGATTGTTTACGATGGCCTGGTTTGGTCCCTTTTTTTGTGACACCTTGAACTTCATGTCCAAACTGTTGTTTCCTTCACTGACCAATTATAAATCATCATTTTGGGCCCACAAAGACCAAAAATTCCAAAATCGTTTTGTCAAAATTTTTAATATTGATGTCCAATTGACAACCAAACATGCGTAACGAACCGTTTTGAAACTTTGTAATATTTATTCAACATGTTAGGATGAACATTCAACCAAAAAAACTTAGAATAAATAGTCTTATATTTGACAATTCAACATAAACAACAGGTATAGCCATAGGCGTTTTTTGCCTTTATACATGCTCTAGTCAAAACAGGTTAAATACAGCAGACCAAACAATGAAGAACAGTGAAAAAATATACCATCTAACACAAAAAGTGTTTAGAGGCCATCTCTATATGAGTTCAGGTATTGCGGCCCATCACCTGATGAAAACTATGTACACACAATCAAGCTTCTTGAACACACATTTATATACACAAATTGAGAAGACTGATTGTGGGGAAAAAATATATATATAACATTGGGGAAAAAAGTATTTTCAAAAATATTTACAATAAATAAGTTAAATATTTTTCAGGCATGCCACTCCGAAAAGCAGTTTCGTCCTGGAATTAGACACAGGTCTACATCACACAGCCCACACTTCCATGGGGTGTCGGTCCTCTTTCCACCCTTCCATTTTCATTTCACTTTACTTTCATTGTCACTATAAATGTACATGAAAAAAAAGTCAGTATTTATGAAAATAATAAAGTATAAAATAAAAATATATACAGAAATAAATAATAATGGAAATCTATATGTATGACAATAGAAAGAATACCATAGCTGAATATGTGCTACATCCCTAATCTTCATATAGAAAGAAGACCACAAATTATACTTTGATCCGATATGCACATTTTATTATTATATACACAAACACACACTTATATTGCATCAAAATTAACTTTGTCTTGCAATATCAAAAGAAACTTTCAAAAGAAACTTTTTCAGCAGCATAAAAAAAAAAAAAAGTGGGTTGGCTTACCTCTGCTCGTCGATGGCGTCACCCACGTGTTCAAATCCGTCACTATCTTCACTCGAGGACTCTTCCGAAGAAGACGATGATGACGAATTTGGACCATCCTCTTCCTCACGTTGATCAAAAAGCACAATTGCTTGCGCTAAATTTAGTTATCCGTTCATTCTCAAAGTCACACAAAGTCGCTCGCTCGCTCGATTCAAACGGCCGTCGGTCGCCACCTCGCTGCTTCAGAACACTCCTCCCTCTCGTTCGGTGGAACCTCGCACGGCAGTTATATTTATTTAAAAAAAAAAAAACGCATGTTGTGGTTCCACTGTGACTTCGAAAGGGTTCGTTTGATTAGTGTTTTTTTCATGGAGCTTCCGTTTTGAAAAAGGACAAGAAATTATGGAAATATAGACATAAACAAATGATCCATGCAGCGTTTTAATGTTTTTTTGAGAGGACAATAAAACTATAAAACTTAAATGACAATATCTCACGTTTTAGTTGGTCGATTGACTTCAAATAACAACGAGAGTAAACCGCAACTTCCGCACTTTAAAACGAGACCAACCAACGGCATGTGGGTGACGTAATTAAAACGCGAGGGCGCTTCAAAGACGACGTGCGCTGAGGACGCGCCGGCGCGTCCTTCGACTCTCAAGGGTTAAATACATGTAGGCTCTAATAAACCACAATTGTTCTCTTGTACTAAAATGTGTTGTTAGAAACACATAAAATGTTAAATCAATGGCAATATTTTATAATATTTAGTCCATATTTTGACCGTTAGTTGGCATCATGGTTTGCGGGCTCGCAGTGATGACGTCATTGGTATCTTCGTGTTCAACAATTGCTTATTGCTGCCTAAACTCGCAAAGTAAAATGCCACGATGTGCTGCTTTTAGATGCAATTTCCAATCAAATGGAAACAAGGGGAGTGAAGTGAGTGGTCAAGGTGGAATTATTTTTAGTGAATAAATGTGCATAAGTGGAAGCTTCTCCCCCTTTTTGGTCCCTGTATGCACGCATCCTACCCACCACGCGTTACAACTAGCGCCCGAACATTTTTCTTGGATCCTCAGTCAAGTAAGGGATCTGTCTATTTTCTGGATCCAACGGTCCCATCGCGTCTGCAATATTGGTTTTGGATCAGTCCATTTTTTTGATTCGTCGGTCCCACAGCGGCTTTTCGGATCAGTCTATTTTGTGGAATCGACGGCCTAATCGCGGCTCCGATATTGCCATGGGATCGGTCTAATTCCTGGATCTCCAAGTGAGTAAAAAACGCAGATTTGGATTACTATTGCTATCTTTTTTGTTGACTATTCTTTGTGGGGTTTTTCCCCAAATCATACTAAATAATTAAAGCACTATGGCACGCTACAGTGACCACAGTGACTCTGACGTGGACCTTACAACAGTGTTGGGAGTTCATCAGGGAACGCGTGTTTGCGTACTGCTGAGCTCCCGAGTGAAGAGTGGTCAAGGTGGAAATATTTTTTGTGAATAAATGTGCATAAGTGGAAGCTTCTCCCCTTTTTGGTACTTTTATACACGTATCCTAGTTACCACGCGTTACAATGTACAAGACATGGATTACACAAGGTGTGCTCTTTGGCCTGTACTGTAAGCACACGACAGCTCTGGATGCTAACAATCTACATAATTATATTGGGATAAGTTTGAAAACGCAATATGCTTACCTTGAATATCTGCTAATAAAACCGGACAGCATACACTGTCGCTCCCAACTGGACTTCCCAACAGGACTCTCTCGCATCACCAGTTTTGCCCAACTTTTGTCTTATCAGGTATTTGCTGCACGCATTTTTCCCTGAAGCTCGTCTTGTGAACGACCGACAGTGCTGTCCTGCTCTTCACTTTTCAGATCTGGTTCAAATGGGAAGGGTAGAATTGACGATATGTTGGGAAAGCTAGAGTGACACGCTGGAATTTCCGCAACAGGACCAGTGATGTCACGCACTGCGACGTAACAAGAATGGCGACCTATCACTTAAAATAATTTTACAAACTTTATTAAAACAAAAACATTAAGAGGGGTTTTAATATCAAATTAGTATAACTTATACTAACATGTATCTTTTAAGAATGACTTGTCTTAAAAACAGAGGATCCCTTTAAAGGTCTGTGCTGAGTGATCATCACACACTAAATGTAACTCTTAGCGTTAGCATAGCATTCGTGTTAGCATTAGGCTAATGCTAACAAAAAGCATAAAAGTCTCCGGACAATTTTTTTTTTTTTTTACTTACAGTAATCACCAAGTTGGTTGCAAAAGATCCAAGCTGGACATAAATGGAGTTAGTGGCATAATTTGCCAGCTGAGACTTAATGACATTTGTCATAAGCATTCATTAATTCCCATGATAGTGTCATGTCATAATAACAATAACAATCAAAATTCATGTTTTGTGCTATTTCTTCAGTTACTGTTCTAGTATTTTAATTGCTAGTTATGGTATTTTGGGAACACATTTGATAGTGGCGCAATAAGACCACACAATTAAAACATGACACTGCCATTAGCATTAACGAATGCTTATGAGAATGTCATTTTGTGTCATCCAGCACATTATCTCTTTTGAATGGTTGCAAAAGATCCAAGCTCGACATAAATGGAGTTAATGATATAATTTGCCGGATGACACTTAATGATATGTTATAAGCTTTTTTTGATTCCAATGATAGTGTCATGTCATAATTGCGACGGTCTTATGGCAGTCTTATGATGGCGCTGTCAAATAAAGTGTTACCTAATAACCCAAATAAACCAACAAGTAAGCCACAATGGACAATAAGTCACAGATGTCCTCACTGTATTATGGGATGTTTACACCAAAAAATATTAACCGGTAACACTTTGACAGCGGCATCATAAGACTAAATGAAGCACCATTAAGCTTTGAACTAATTGGCTGTATGGCTTCATTGCTTCAAAAAATTTCATTTGGCCATCACTGTTCCCTTTGGGGGAGACAGTCAACCTCTGCTCCACCGGCAATCAACACTGTTTTCGTCCAACATGCCTCCTAGCATGCATTGCAACTCTACAGATGTAAATAACAATCAAATTTATGTTTTGTGCTAATTATTTCTTCAGTTACTGTTCTAGTTGTTTCATTAATTGCTAGTTATGGTATTTTGGTAACACATTTGACAGTGACGCCATAAGACCATCATAATTATAACATGACACTGCCATCAGCATTAACGAATGCTTATGAGAATGTCATTTTGTGTCATCTAGCAAATTATCTCACTTTTGAACAGATGCAAAACATCCAAACTGGACATAAATGGAGTTAGTGACATAATTTGCCAGATGAGACTTATTGACATTTGTCATAAGCATTCAATAATTCACAATTACGATGGTCTTATGGCAACCTTATGACGGTGCTGTCAAAGTGTTACCTATTAACCCAAATAAATCAACAAATAATCCCTAAGGTGACATGGAAGAAGAAAAAAAAACAGAGAAAAAAAAAAAGGTTGATGTTAAAAAAAAAAAAAAAAAAAGTGCCCCTATAGGGATACGTAAGATTTTTTTCTGTCAAAGCAAAAAAAAAAAAAAAATGCCCCGGAAAAAAAGTACGACGGAGGATTAGGGCCAAATCAAGGAGAGAAAAAAAAAAAAGAAAAAGGACGACGAGATTAAAACCGTACTGGTACTACAAGACTAAACTCATTACATAGCGTAACCGCTACGCACATTACGTACATGTACCGTAGCTGAGCGCTACGACGAAGCATCAATATAAAGCAATCTATTGATTATAATTTTATGTAGATGAGCCAAAAGATAACGTGTTTCTTTATTTATGAAGCAAATTATAAAATATAGGCTCAGGAAAAGCACAATATCACCCGAATACGCTATGACGTCACTTACGGCGTACGTAACGTTATATTGACTTGGAACAACAGCGTGCATCTCGAGAGCGGTGGTGATTCTGTACTTCTGGATTGTTTCAAAAAGACGTTTTGGTGCATTGGCATCAAATTACAATCAATATAAAGAGTCATACACGTCGTGGCTCCCAGCCAAGGTAGGGTAACTTGTTATTTTGAGTACTTGATATAATATCCGTCGTAATCACACACAAAGCTTTCACTTCATTAAGTTTTCACCGTCAATTGCAGCCAATGAGAAAATACTGTGATAGGGCCAAATGTACGTTTTATTTATATTAAAAGGTAATACTCAAACGTACGTTTTGCTCGATGTATTTATATCAAAAGTAATAATTTATGTATCGTGAATCTTCACAATTCTTCTACATGGTGTGTCTGTATATCCATTTTTCAGTTCTTCCCGAGCGCTTACATGTTTTGCATCTTCTCATTTTTGTCTTCCGAGTTCCCGATTTTCTTGTTTATTCAATTCCACCGATCCAAGATGGCAAAGAACTTGTTGGAAATTGTGACTTTCCTGAGACGTCGGAGTGTATCAGAGGAAACAATCAATTGGATTGAACAGCAAAAGGTATTTCTTACTTTTTTTTACCTTTTCATCAGTCAGTTCATGTCATTTGTAAATAACAATGCTTCAATATGCATTTGTTTCGACTATTTCTCCGTCTCTTGTTACTTTTCTCATCCGCCTCTCCTCCTATGCACTTTCCTTTTACCATCCCCATCTTCTCACCTGCTTCTCTACTTCACTTCTCACACAGTATCTCACAAAAGTGAGTGCACCCCTCGCATTTCTGCAGTATTTAATTGTCCTTTCACGGGACAACACTGAAGATATGGCTTTTTCAAAAGGTGAAAACGAGTCGGTGTACATCTAATAATACAGTGTAAATATATTCTCTCAAAATACAGCCATTAATGTTTAAACCACTGGCAACAAAAGTGAGTACACTCAAGTGAAAAATCCCCAAATCAGTACACCTTTTTCCCTCCCCAGCGTAACGTTAATCATTAGTGTTACGTGATCTTAGGTGAAAATACTGTAGGGAGCAAGAGTGTCAAATGTGGTATTACTGCTCCTCTCTCGTTCAACATTAATGGCTGTATTCAGAGACAGATCTGCAGTTTCGTGGGATACTGTACCTTCTCTTTTCCTACAAATCTCCTCCTCCTTTCTCCTCATTACCCCCTGAGCATTATAGTTACCTAGGAGTGATGTATACTAGGGCTGAACGATATTGGAAAAAACTGACATTTAGACTCTATAGGGGTTTACGATGTATGTTGTGATATTGAAACGAAAAGAATTTTCACCAAAGAACTTGCATAGCTCTATTTGGGAAGACTTTGGTTGACTCACCTTGACAACACTGTATTCATATGATACCGTTAAATCCAGGCTAAGGTGGTTCATCTGTGAATGATGAAGATTGCTGCAAATAAAAGGAATCCAGGAGGACATGTCTCTGCACTATTGCTGCTTTTATGATGCAAAACAAAAATATACATGTCCAAAAAAATAATAATAATGAAATAAAACAATCACACGTCCTGTGATGGGACAATTGTGCTTGCGCACATTGCAATGGCGATGTTCAAACTATATATTGTGCAGGCCTAATGTATAGCCATTTTAACTAAAATTGAGAAATGAAAATCGGGAAATTTGGAACGTGCTGGAAATCAGTGGACTTAATAGTGTTATGAAATAGAGTTCTGGATGAAAGTTACGTTGTCCTTTTTTTTCTTTATTATGATGATGTGTCTGTCTTATTTTCAGATTGACAGCGAGGTCATCCTACTGATGGAAGATGCTCAACTGGCGAATTATCTCCCATCATATGGAGACAGGATTGCTCTCTTTAACTTTTGCAATCACCAACCACAGTCATCAAAGCGAAAGCAGGGACTATTTGAAAAGCTAAGTGAGAAGCTCAAACTTAGAAAGGAAAACCATACAGACAGTGAGGAAGCAATCACCTCCAATAAAACAAAAAGACCTAAACCAAAAACAAGAAAGCTTGAAATAGGGTGGATTCACACTGAAGGCCAACTGACCTAACAAATCAGAGCAAAACAAGGCGGAGGGACAAGAAAGATCTCAATTCGAAGTGAAGAAGGTTATAGTGAGATACTAAAACAAGGAAAAGTCACTTTTCTTTCGATACTTTTCTAGTCGATATTTTGACGACAGATGTTGCTGTCTGATTCCATTCAGTTTGAAATACTCAAACTGTTCTTTTCAAAATCACTCCATGAAGGGAATACTGTATTCACATAAAGATAATCAGAAACACAATTGTTCAATACCAACATTTACAGTTTTACTACGTTAAATGTACAGTAGTCTGCTACTGCACCATATTTACATAGATGAGTTTTACTGTTACACGTACAGTATATGTCACATTACGATGTTGTGTACGATGTTACAGTTAACCTTTAAAGAAGACCAGTATTACAATGCTACATGTAAACAGTATATGTAACTGTGTTACAAATCATTCTTATTATTTACAATTTACCATTATATACCATGTTATATGTATATTTATGTAACATTGGCTTGGTAATGTAACTGTTTAACAGTTAATTGTGCTATTTACAGATAATGTGAATCATTGCTTAAAATTTCACTGCTTCTTTCTTGGGGACCTTGGCTGAGTGAACATTTCAAAGGGTCGCTCGCATTTGTTTGTTTTTTTTCCACAAGTTCTATTTACTTTATTTGTTCAATAAAAGGTTGTAAATACATCTACATTTTACTGTGGTACATCCATAAAGCATAGAGGAATGCCATTTCCAATATTTCCACACTTTATGTATGTTTGACTATTTCATTCCTTAATCGTGAATAGAGTTCTACTGCAGCATATGCATCTGAAGGAGCATTCCAGCCATTTTCCTCCATAAGGAGACTGCAAAGCTCAAAAACCGTCTCATCGCAGGGATATGGCCCTTTCGGGGTGCAATACTCCTTGCAAACAGCTATTTCCTTAGCATGGACAGGCTGCAGTTTGTCGTCTGCTGCATACAGCCATGCCATGCTGAACATGAGGATGGACCGTCCTCCAGGCGTCCCATGGGCAGATCTTGGTCGTATTTGGTGTGTGTTCCAGCTCCTTACCACTTCATCCTATTCATCCTGCATGACAATTAATAAATAATTGATAACCAATCAATAGAACCACTGTAAACTTTTTTAACTGTAGTTGTGAAAAAGTAGCCTTACGTCACATTTCGTTTTGGCAGATGTTTCAAAGTATTTTTATAAATGATATTGGATTATTCCCATCAATTCGCCTGCTATATATCTCTGTGTATGTTTATTATTCCTCCTCTTTATGTCTCACTCTCTGTCTGTCCCAATCTTTGTTGATATTATTACAGTACATGGGCAATAACTTCCTTTGTTAATTTAAATAGAATAGATTACAACTATAAACATGAACTATTCCTTTTTAACCTCTGTGATGGAGGTGCAACATGTCATTTCTCGTAGTGGAAGTAACAGTATGACTTTTATTCTCGAAGTAACAGTATGACTTTTATTCTCGAAGTAACAGTATGACTTTTATTCTCGAAGTAACAGTATGACTTTTATTCTCGAAGTAACAGTATGACTTTTATTCTCGAAGTAACAGTATGACTTTTATTCTCGAAGTAACAGTGTGACTTTTAATCTCATAGTAACAATTGGAGTTCTATTCTCGTACTAATAGGGTTACATTTTTCCCGTACTGTTACTTCAAGAATAAAAGTCATATTATTTCGTTGTCCTAATGCTACTTACCTGACGTCGCTTTTACACTGTTTTGTATTGAAAGCGTCTTGTGTTTTTGAATCGGATCTACAAATAAGGAAAAGGAAATCCTTCATATTTTGGCTCATCTACATCATTATTTACAGGCTATCAACACTTTGTCGTAGCTCCCTGTAAGTAGCATTAGCCCAACGAAATAATACGACTTTTATTCTTGAAGTAACAGTACGAGAAAAATGTCACCCTATTAGTACGAGAATAGAACTCCAATTGTTACTATGAGATTAAAAGTCACACTGTTACTTCGAGAATAAAAGTCACACTGTTACTTCGAGAATAAAAGTCATACTGTTACTTTGAGAATAAAAGTCATACTGTTACTTCCACTACGAGAAATGACATTTTGCACCTCCATCACAGAGGCTAAAAAGGAATAGTTCATGTTTATAGTTGTAATCTATTCTATTTCAATAAACAAAGGAAGTTATTGCCCATGTACTGTAATATCAACTAAGATTGGGACAGACAGAGAGTGAGACATAAAGAGGAGGAATAATAAACATACACAGAGATATATAGCAGGCGAATTGATGGAAATAATCCAATATCATTTGTAAAAATACTTTGAAACATCTGCCAAAACGAAATGTGACGTAAGGCTACTTTTTCACAACTACAGCTAAAAAACCACTATCCTTTTAGACATTTATAGTGGTTCTGTTGATTGATTATCAATTGTATATTAATTGTCATGCAGGATGAATTGGATGAAGTGGTAAGGACATGGAACACACACCAAATACGACCAAGATCTGCCCATGGGACGCCTGGAGGACGGCCCATCCTCATGTTCAGCATGGCACGGCTGTATGCAGCAGACGACAAACTGTAGCCTGTCCTTGCAGAGGAAATACCTGTTTGCAAGGAGGATTGCACTCCGAAAGGGCCATATCCCTGCGATGAGACGGTTTTTGAGCTTTGCACTCTCCTTATGGAGGAAAATGTCTGGAATGCTCCATCAGATGCATATGCTGCAGTAGAACTCTATTCACGACTAAGGAATGAAATAGTCGAACATATATAAAGTGTGGAAATATTGGAAATGGCATTCCTCTATGCTTTATGGATGTTCCACAGTAAAATGTAGACGTATTCACAACCTTTTATTGAACATATAAAGTAAATGGAACTTGTGGAAAAAAACAAACAAATGCGAGCGACCCTTTGAAATGTTCACTCAGCCAAGGTCCCCAAGAAAGCAGCAGTGAAATTTAAAGCAATGATTCACATTATCTGTAAATAGCATAATTACCTGTTAAACAGTTACATTACCAAGCCACTGTTACATACAGTGGGGAGAACAAGTATTTGATACACTGCCAATGGGTTTTCCCATTGTCAGTGTATCAAATACTTGTTCTCCCCACTGTATATATATACACATATAACATTGTAAATAATGGTACATTGTAAATAATAAGAATGATTTGTAACAGTTACATATACTGTTTACATGTAGCATTGTAATACTGGTCTTCTTTAAAGATTCACTGTAACATCGTACACAACATCGTAATGTGATATATACGTGTAACAGTAAAACTGTCATCTCTGTAAATATGGTGCAGTAGCAGACTACTGTACATTTAACGTAAAACTGTAAACGTTGGTATTGAACAATTGTGTTTCTGATTATCTTTATGTGAATACAGTATTCCCTTCATGGAGTGATTTTAAAAAGAACAGTTTGAGTATTTAAAACTGAATGGAATCAGACAGCAACATCTGTCGTCAAAATATCGACTAGAAAAGTATCGAAAGAAAAGTGACTTTTCCTTGTTTTAGTATCTCACTATAACCTTCTTCACTTCGAATTGAGATCTTTCTTGTCCCTCCGCCTTGTTTTGCTCTGATTTGTTTGGTCAGTTGGCCTTCAGTGTGAATCCACCCTATTTCAAGCTTTCTTGTTTTTGGTTTAGGTCTTTTTGTTTTATTGGAGGTGGTTGCTTCCTCACTCTCTGTATGGTTTTCCTTTCTAAGTTTGAGCTTCTCACTTAGCTTTTCAAACAGTCCCTGCTTTCGCTTTGATGACTGTGGTTGGTGATTGCAAAAGTTAAAGAGAGCAATCCTGTCTCCATATGATGGGAGATAATTCGCCAGTTGAGCATCTTCCATCAGTAGGATGACCTCGCTGTCAATCTGAAAATAAGACAGACACATCATCATAACAAAGAAAAAAAAGGACAACGTAACTTTCATCCAGAACTCCATTTCATAACACTATTAAGTCCACTGATATCCAGAACGTTCCAAATTTCCCGATTTTCATTTCTCAATTTTAGTTAAAATGGCTATACATTAGGCCTGCACAATATATCGTTTGAACATCGCCATTGCAATGTGCGCAAGCGCAATTGTCCCATCGCAGGACGTGTGATTGTTTTATTTCATTATTATTATTTTTTTAGCCATGTATATTTTTGTTTTGCATCATAAAAGCAGCAATAGTGCAGAGACATGTCCTCCTGGATTCCTTTTATTTGCAGCAATCTTCATCATTCACAGATGAACCACCTTAGCCTGGATTTAACGGTATCATATGAATACAGTGTTGTCATGGTGAGTCAACCAAAGTCTTCCCAAATAGAGCTATGCAAGTTCTTTGGTGAAAATTCTTTTCGTTTCAATATCACAACATACATCGTAAACCCCTATAGAGTCGAAATGTCAGTTTTTTCCAATATCGTTCAGCCCTAGTATACATCACTCCTAGGTAACAATAATGCTCAGGGGGTAATGAGGAGATTTGTAGGAAAAGAGAAGGTACAGTATCCCACGAAACTGAAGATCTGTCTCTGAATACAGCCATTAATGTTGAACCAGAGAGGAGCAGTAATACCACATTTAACACTATTGCTCCCTACAGTATTTTCACCTAAGATCACGTAACACTAATGATTCACGTTACGCTGGGGAGGGAAAAGGGCGTACTGATTTGGGGATTTTTCACTTAGGGTGTACTCACTTTTGTTGCCAGTGGTTTAAACATTAATGAATGTATTTTGAGAGAATACATTTACACTGTATTATTAGATGTACACCGACTCGTTTTCACCTTTTGAAAAAGCCATATCTTCAGTGTTGTCCCGTGAAAGGACAATTAAATACTGCAGAAATACGAGGGGTGCACTCACTTTTGCGAGATACTGTGTGAGAAGTGAAGTAGAGAAGCAGGTGAGAAGATGGGGATGGTAAGAGGAAAGTGCATAGGAGGAGAGGCGGATGAGAAAAGTAACAAGTGACGGAGAAATAGTCGAAACAAATGCATATTGAAACATTGTTATTTACAAATGACATGAACTGACTGATGAAAAGGTACAAAAAAAAGTAAGAAATACCTTTTGCTGTTCAATCCAATTGATTGTTTCCTCTGATACACTCCGACGTCTCAGGAAAGTCACAATTTCCAACAAGTTCTTTGCCATCTTGGATCGGTGGAATTGAATAAACAAGAAAATCGGGAACTCGGAAGACAAAAATGAGAAGATGCAAAACATGTAAGCGCTCGGGAAGAACTATGAAAAATGGATATACAGACACACCATGTAGAAGAATTGTGAAGATTCACGATACATAAATTATTACTTTTAATATAAATACATCGAGCAAAACGTACGTTTGACTATTACCTTTTAATATAAATAAAACGTACATTTGGCCCTATCACAGTATTTTCTCATTGGCTGCAATTGACGGTGAAAACTTAATGAAGTGAAAGCTTTGTGTGTGATTACGACGGATATTATATCAAGTACTTAAAATAACAAGTTACCCTACCTTGGCTGGGAGCCACGACGTGTATGACTCTTTATATTGATTGTAATTTGATGCCAATGCACCAAAACGTCTTTTTGAAACAATCCAGAAGTACAGAATCACCACCGCTCTCGAGATGCACGCTGTTGTTCCAAGTCAATATAACGTTACGTACGCCGTAAGTGACGTCATAGCGTATTCGGGTGATATTGTGCTTTTCCTGAGCCTATATTTTATAATTTGCTTCATAAATAAAGAAACACATTATCTTTTGGCTCATCTACATAAAATTATAATCAATAGATTGCTTTATATTGATGCTTCGTCGTAGCGCTCAGCTACGGTACATGTACGTAATGTGCGTAGCGGTTACGCTATGTAATGAGTTTAGTCTTGTAGTACCAGTACGGTTTTAATCGCGTCGTCCTTTTTTTTTTTTTTTTTTTTCTCTCCTTGATTTGGCCCTAATCCTCCGTCGTAAAAAAGACCCTGAAGTAAAAAAGAAAAGTTGAGGTTGAAGCAAAAAAAATTTTTTTTTTTTTACGTCGAAGCAAAAAAAACAACAACAACAACACAACTTGGAAAAAAAAGTTAACATCAAAGCAAAAAAAAAAAAAAAAAATGTTGGAAGATAGTTGTGCCTCCAGGTCAGTTTGAGTTTTGGAAAGCAAATGAAGTCAACAAGGACAGCCAAATCACAGAACGTTTTCCGACGAAAATGTCCGGTTGAGTTTAAAACTCACTTCAAATGTCTTCTGCTTATTTGGAAACCGTGCTTAATATCATGAATTGATCTTATGTCATCATATTTTAGGCCTATTTCAAAGTAAAACTCAATTAACCTGCTCCACGGGTGATCACGCCCCATTGCTACCATTGTTTACCTGCAAAACGCACGTATATAAAAGTGGAATTATGTGTTTTTTCTTTTTTTTTTTTTTCTTTTTTTTTAACTTCTGGGTCTTTTTCTTTTTTCGGGGCAATTATTATTATTTTTTTTTTACTTTCGTGTTTTTTTTTTTCCGGGGCATTTTTTTTTTTTTTTTTGCTTCAACCTCAACTTTTCTTTTTTACTTCCGGGTCTTTTTTTTTTTTTTTTTTCCACTTTTGTGTTTTTTTTTTTTTTTTGCTTTGACAGAAAAAAATCTTTCGTGTCCCTTTAGGGGCACTATTTATTTATTTATTTTTTAAACTTTTTTTAACGTCAACTTTTTTTTTTTCCTGTTTTTTTTTCTTCTTCCATGTCACCTTAGGGGCGCCGTAATAAACCGCAAGATTCAAAATGAGGGGAAAAAGTAGCCCCTTACTGTCTGAAAATTACGGTAATAGTGTTTTCTTAATGTAATAGTATTAACTCATTACCCTCAATTGAAACCAATCCATTTTGACTGGGTCGCTGCTCTCAAAAAAGATTGGAACTCTAACGCTGTCATGGGCAGCCAATAAATTAAATGAGTGCCCTATACATTTCCAATGTTTAATTTATAACTAAATGATTTAAATGTAAACCGATTGGAATTAGGTTATAGCGCCCGTATGTGGGAGTGTATGCAATCTGCTAATATTGTTCAGTCTATAAAGTGATGTAAAAGTAATATAACATTTATTCTCATGTTAAACGATCATTGCAAAATAGAAATAAAAAAAGCATAGTGTAACCGTGTTGATTGCATCTGTATGCGTCTTTTTTTTTTTTGTCAACTCACTGTTTTGTGAAGCAGATGTTTGTATGCAAGTACTGTAAATCAGTGGCGCCACCAGGGGGTGGCCACAGCCACCCCTATAAATTGGTTGGCCACCCCGCTTGCCAGTATATCGTTAGATTGTTGTAGTATGTTATGCATTTCATCCCAAATGAATGCATTTATTTTTGTTTTGTTAAATGTAGGGCTGTCAAATTTATCACGTTAACCGGCCCTAATTAAATCTTTTGAATTAATCACGTGAAAATATTTATCGCAAATAACGCATTCGCGATACGACTCATTCACGCATTGCCGCAAACAGCCTACAATGGCGCCGTTTTACTTATATACAGAGATAAGAGGCAGATTGGAGTAGATACAAGCATTCATTGGGGCCGTGCTTTTAATTGGCAAAAGCCTTGTCATCTCTCCCACAGCCACTATAAATATTGTGGGAACCGATGTGGGGAAGAATGACAGTTGATCTTTTTCTTAACACCCTATAGTGTACCCAACACAGAGAAGATATAGCATTTGCAGCCACCACACACAGTCACGGGTGAACCGCGTCCCATCATGCATTTGGGCAGAACAGTTAAGTCGCTACAGTATCATTTACTGAAAGCTGAACAAATACACTAGATGGCAATATTTAGTCACAATATACAAACTCACATTTATCCTTTAAGAATTACAAGTCTTTCTATCTGTGGATCCCTTTCACAGAAAGAATGTTAATAAAGTTAATGCCATCTTGTGGATTTATTGTTATAAAAAACAAACACAGTATGTTGAATGTATATATCCGTCTTTCCATTCCAGTAATAATTTACAGAAAAATATGGCATATTTTAGAGATGGTTTGAATTGCGATTAATTACGATTAATTAATTTTTAAGCTGTGATTAACTTGATTAAAAATTTTAATCGTTTGACAGCCCCAGTTAAATGTACACCTTATGTCTAATATATACATAACACAATAAAACAGAATTGTTGTGGAACTCAAAATGTTGACTGGACAGTTACGGACTATGCACATTAAATCATTAGTAACATCAAATATTACACAATGCACCAAAGTATATCAGTAGCCGTGTCCTTAAGTCTTTCTGATAGTTTTCCCCTGACCTTTTTACTGCAATAATAGAATGAAAACCGGAAATTATGGCTTTTAGTTTTGGCCACCCCAAGATTTTAAGTGGCCCCATCTGGCCACCCCTATGAAAAATTTCTGGAGGCGCCACTGCTGTAAATTCGAATTAAAAAAAAAAATTGCACAGTATCTTCAGTTTCACCTAGTTTATATGGTGACGTCTAGAGGACAAACTAAGGTATTGCATACAATCACCTTTGAGATGGCTGTAAAATTCATCACAAAATTAAGCCATACATTACCACTTTGTATGACAAGGCAAATTTAAAATAAAAAAAACGGATTTATTATAAAAGCAGGCAGACAAGTGAACAAGCATTCAAGCACGAGTTGAAGCCACACACAAACTACTTCAGACTACTACTTGAAGTTGTGAAAGTCAAGAATATAAAATGGTAGAAAATAAAATAAGTGCAAAAATGCTAATAAATTACCAGAAGTGGCAACGTGTACACCCCCAAAATGCTGTAGGGTAAGTGGTGAGTTATCACATTTCAAACCATATAAACCTGCTCATAAGCAGTACTTTATATCCTTCATCAAGTACCATATAGTGGTAGTATTATTTATCGTCGCACCGCCATTTCGTGTGCACTAAGCACTGATGGTTCAATTGTCAGTGTGAACTTTTATGTTTGAGGTTGGCAGCAGAACACTTTCGCTTGTCTTGTTAGGGGCCAGGAAATGCTTGTTGAATGTTAATGAAGGTTGCTCTCAAAACTTTGCATTAGATGTCGCCCATGGAAAGAATACTAAAAGAGAGGGCGCGTGAACTATAAAAATATACATTATTTTTGCGGAGACCATATCTAACTGAAGACACGTACAAAGGGTTAAAAGCATGTGCAATCATTTGTAGCCCTGCGAGATCAATTCACATCAACATTCAAGTTTTTAGTGGAAGCTGCACAAAAAAACCTAAATAAATTGCTTCATCCTATTTTTGAACAACACTGACAATCCGATACTACAGTTGTGGTCAAAAGTTTACATACACTTGTGAAGAACATAATGTCATGCCTCTCTTGAGTTTCCAGTTATTTCTACAACTCTGATTTTTCTCTGATAGAGTGATTGGAACAGATATTTCTTTGTCACAAAAACATTCATGAAGTTTGGTTCTTTTATGACTTTATTATGGGTTAACAGACAAAGTGATCAGATCTGCTGGGTCAAAAATATACATACATGGATCTGAAAAAGCGAATCATTGACTTGAACAAGTCAGGAAAGTCACTTGGAGCCATTTCAAAAGCAGCCGCAGGTCCCAAGAGCAACAGTGCAAACAATTGTTTGTAAGTATAAAGTGCATGGCACTGTTTTGTCACTGCCACGATCAGGAAGAAAATGCAAGCTATCACCTGCTGCTGAGAGAAAATTGGTCAGGAGGGTGAAAATTCAACCGAGAATCACCAAAAAGCAGATCTGCCAAGAATTAGAAGCTGCTGGAACACAGGTGTCAGTGTCCACAGTCAAGTGTGTTTTGCATCTCCATGGACTGAGAGGCTGCCGCGCAAGAAGGAAGCCCTTGCTCCAAAAGCGGCACCTTAAGGCTCGACTGAAGTTTGCTGCTGATCACATGGAAAAAGATAAGACCTTCTGGAGGAAAGTTCTGTGGTCAGACGAAACAAAAATCGAGCTGTTTGGCCACAATGCCCAGCAATATGTTTGGAGGAGAAAAGGTGAGGCCTTTAACCCTAAGTACACCATGCCTACCGTCAAGCACAGTGGTGGCAGCACTATGCTGTGGGGCTGTTTTGCTGCCAATGGAACTGGTGCTTTACAGAGAGTAAATGGGATAATGAAGGAGGAGGATTACCTTAAAATTCTTCAAGATAACCTAACGTCATCAGCCCAAAGATTGGGTCTTGGGCGCAGTTGGGTGTTCCAACATGACAATGACCCCAAACACACATCAAAAATGGTAATGGAATGGCTAAATCAGGCTAGAATTAAGGTTTTCGAATGGTCTTCCCAAAGTCCTGACTTAAACCCCATTGAGAACTTGTGGAAAATGCTAAAGAAACAAGTCCATGTCAGAAAGCCATCAAATTTAACTGAACTGCACCAATTCTGTCAAGAGGAGTGGTCAAAGATTCAACCAGAAGCTTGCCAGAAGCTTGTGGATGGCTACCAAAAGCGCCTAATTGAAGTGAAAATGGCCAAGGGACATGTTACCAAATATTACCGCTGCTGTATGTATATTTTTGACCCAGCAGATTTGATCACTTTTTTCTTTTCACCCATAATAAAGTCATAAAAGAACCAAACTTCATGAATGTTTTTTGTGACAAAGTATCTGGTCCAATCACTCTATCAGAGAAAAATCAGAGATGTAGAAATAACTGGAAACTCAAGAGAGCCATGATATTATGTTCTCCACAAGTGTATGTAAACTTTTGACCACAACTGTACTTTGGTCCCCACGTCATCTGTAATATGATCATCTGGGGGCGCTCGTCGCTTGTCGTGACATTGACACAGGGTGACATTATTAGTAGAGGTTAGGAATACAACAAGAACCAGTCACATTCATGTCAAAATAGGTAACAAGAACCACGGAATCTAGACATCAGTGGTACGAATGTTGTCATCATCCAAGCTGAATGGGAACATGCAGCCCGTGTGAGGCTGAGGCTGCGAGCGATGCCTCCGACGCCCGCATGCCACGTCTCCTGAGGCCGTGAGGATGCCCAATCCACTACTGGGCACGCTGGGGTAAGAGGCTAGGGTTGAGAGAGAGTTGGAGGAGGAAGACGTGGAGGAAGAGTTAGGAGAGGAAGACAGCGAGGCCATTGTAGGAACAGGGCTAAAAGCACTGTCATTGTCCTCCGCATCCAAAATAGAGGCCTCATTTGCAGGGATAGGTGTCCACGGCTGCCAACCCGGTGCAATAGAGCACGATTTGACGAGAGTAGGCCGCTTTTCGACGGTCTGATAACTTCGACTTGCAGAAGCGTTGTGACTTCGATAGAGAGATGAACCTCGTTTGAATGAAAATCCCTTTAGCATAAAAAAGAGAGAGAAAAAAAAAATCACAATGGCTGGTAGGATGTACAGTGAAGAAAATAAGTATTTGAACACCCTGCTGTTTTGCAGATTCTCCCACTTATAAATCATGGAAGGGTCTGAAATTTTCATCTTAGGTATACAGTCCCTGACAAAAGTCTTGTCGCTTATCCATTTTGTAGAAACAATTGCTAATAACTAGGGCTGTCAAACGATTAAAATTTTTAATCGAGTTAATTACAGCTTAAAAATTAATTAATCGTAATTAATCGCAATTAAGCGCAATTCAAACCGTCTATAAAATATGCCATATTTTTCTGTAAATTATTGTTGGAATGGAAAGATTAGACACATGACGGATATATTCATACAACATACTGTACATAAGTGCTGTATTTGTTTATTATAACAATAAATCCACAAATGGCATTATTAACATTCTTTCTGTTTAAGTGATTCACGGATAGTAAGACTTATAGTTCATAAAAGATAAATGTTATAGTCACAAGTTATAGTAATTTTATATTAAAACCCCTCTTCATATTTTCGTTTAAAGAAAATTTGTACAATTTTCAATCAAAAGTAGAGTTAATATAATAAGAATAAAGATAACAATAATAAGATTGAGTGACCAAACTCCGAGTAATGCCAGTTCACTTTGCATTGTTGTTTAGCTGTATGAGAATAGGGCCTCATTACTACAGACTGAAGTGCTTTTCCTTTTGTGAACATTTTTTTTTTTTGAGAGATAGCAATATTATTTTTGTTGCGCTTTCACTAAATGATACTTCTGTTTGTTGTGAAGGAGTTGCAGAAGCTTATGCCAATAAACGGCGCAGCCCAAAGAACACCTGTGTCCACTCGCCTTTATAACAGATATATCTCTGTGCATATCTTACCCAAAATACAACAAGAGACACATAATTGCCACTAAAAGAAAGCAAACTTACCGAAATATGTGTGGAGCACAAAGCAACAGCATAAACGTCTCACAACTACTAATTCTCCCACTATTAGAAGGAATAACATTAGTATGGAACGGCGCTGCGCTGCCCCCAAGCGGCCGGTGGCATTCTCTTCACTCTTAATGTCCATCAACGGCATCACTGAAATCTGTTTGAGGCAATGCGAGAGCGGCTCATTCAGTGCATGCGTTAATTGCGTCAAATATTTTAACGTGATTAATTTAAAAAATTAATCAACGCCCGTTAACGCGATACTTTTGACAGCCCTACTAATAACCTGACTTTTGATTATTCAATTGGTTTCAGAAATGGCTCATATGAAAGCTAAGACCCTCCCAAATTATGTTGAATGTACAAAAAATATGTTTGTTTCATTGAAAAAAGATTTATCATTTAATGAAGACAAAGGTCAAATTTATGGCAAGACAAAGGTTTTGTCGCCTACCGGAAGTAGTGTGAAAATTGAACAAAAATGTACTTCAAATACAAATATATGTTACATACCACAAGCGAATTAAGTAGTGGTGCTGTGAGATCCAAATTTAATATTTTGTATGACTTCCATGGGCTTCGGCAAGGATTCATACAATTTATTTATGAAGTCATCAGGAACATCATAGAAAGCAGTCTTGCATGCCTCCCAGAGTTCATCAAAATTCATGGGTTTCGTCTTCCATGCTTCCTCTTTCATCCTACCCCAGACATGCTCAATGATGTTCATGTCTAGTGACTTGATCTTCTTCGCACTGAGGAACTTTGAGGTAGAGATTGAAGTATGCGATGGAGCGCCATCTTGCTGCAGAATATGTCCCTTTTTATGGTTAGGAATGTAAGAGGCAGCTAAGATTTGTTGATATTTCAGACTATCTATGTTGCCTTCCACCCTGCAGATCTCTCGCACACCCCCATACTGGATGTAACCCCAGACCAAGATTTTGATAATGATGTAACCACCGAACTTCACTGTTTTCTGAGTGAATCTTGGATCCATGTGGGCTCCAGTAGGTCTCCTGCAATATTTGTGGCATCTGTGGTGTAATTCAATGGAAGATTCATCTGAAAAAGCATCCATCTTTTTGACAGGCTGTGGGCTTTGGCAAATGCCACACGTTTTTTTTAATTGTCTGCACCCTGAGAGATAAATAGTCTAAAATATCAACAAATCTTAGCTGCCTCTTACATTCCTAACCGTAAAAAGGGACAAATTCTACAGCAGGATGGTGCTCCATCGCATACTTCAATCTCTACCTCAAGATCCTCCAGGACTGGCCAGCCCAGTCACCAGACATGAACATCATTGAGCATGTCTGGGGTAGGATGAAGGAGGAAGCATGGAAGACGAAACCCAAGAATGTTGATGAACTCTGGGAGGCATGCAAGACTGCTTTCTTTGATGTTCCTGATGACTTCATCAATAAATTGTATGAATCCTTGCTGAAGCCCATGGAAGTCATACAAAATATTAAATTTGGATCTCACAGCACCACAACTTAATTCGCTTATGCTATGTAACATATTTTTGTATTTAAAGTACATTTTTTTGTTCACGTTTCACACTACTTTCTGTCAACGACGAAACTTTTGTCTTGCCAAAATTTGACCTTAATTTCTTCATTAAATGATCAATCTTTTTTCAGTGAAACAAATATATTTTTGTACATTCAACATCATTTGGGAGGGTCTTAGCTTTCATATGAGCTATTTCTGAAACCAATTGAATAATTAAAAGTTAGGTTATTAGTAGGGCTGTCAAACGATTAAAATTTTTAATCGAGTTAATTACAGCTTAAAAAATAATTAATCGTAATTAATCGCAATTAATCGCAATTCAAACCATCTCTAAAATATGCCATATTTTTATGTAAATTATTGTTGGAATGGAAAGATAAGACACATGACGGATGTATACATACAACATACTGTACATCAGTACTGTATTTGTTTATTGTAACAATAAATCCAGAAATGGCATTATTAACATTCTTTCTGTTAAAGTGATCCACGGATAGAAAGACTTGTAGTTCTTAAACGATAAATGTTACAGTTACAAGTTATAGTAATTTTATATTAAAACCCCTCTTCATGTTTTCGTTTTAATAAAATTTGTAAAATTTTCAATCAAAAGTAGAGTTAATATAATAAGAATAAAAATAACAATAATAAAAATAGAGTGAAAAGTTTTACTTGTATTTTGCATAGCTAAATTGATATGGAATGCCAGTTTATTTAGCATTGTTGTTTAACTGTGTGTCAGAATAGGGCCTCATTACTATAGACTAAAGTGCTTTTCTTTTCGAGAACATTTTTTTTTTTTTTTTGAGAGATAGGAATATTATTTTTGATGTGCTTTCACTAAACGATACTTATGTTTGTTGTGAAGGAGAAGCTTATGCCAATAAACGGCGCGCCTGTGTCCACTCGCCTTTACTGTATAACATATACAGGGGGAGAACAAGTATTTGATACACTGCCAAAACCCATTGGCAGTGTATCAAATACTTGTTCTCCCCACTGTATCTGTACATATCTTACCCAAAATAAAACAAGAGACACATAATTGCCACCAAAAGAAAGAAAACTTACCGAAATATGTGTGGAGCACAAATAGCAATTTGCATTGCATTGTGAATACAGCATAAACGTCTCTCAACTACTAATTCTCCCATGTTTAGAAGACATAACATGAGTATGGAACGGCGCTGCCCCCAAGCGGCCGGTGGCATTCTCTTCACTCTTAATGTCCATAAACGGCCTCATTGTAATGTTTGAGGCAATATGCCAGCGGGTGCGTTAATTGCGTCAAATATTTTAACGTGATTAATTTAAAAAATTAATTAACGCCCGTTAACGCGATAATTTTGACAGCCCTAGTTATTAGCAATTGTTTCTACAAAATGGATAAGCGACAAGACTTTTGTCAGGGACTGTAAATGTCCACTGTCACAGAGAATCTAAAGAAAAATCCAGATATCACAATGTATGATTTTTTTTAACCATTTGATTGTGTTATACAGCTGAAAATAAGTATTTAAACACCTGAGAAAACGAATGTTAATAATTAGTACAGAGGTCAAACGTTTCCTGTAGCTTTTCACCAGGTTTGCACACACTGCAGGAAGAATCTTAGACCACCCATCAGTCAGGTTTATGGGCTGTCACTGTGAAACACTGAGTTTGAGCTCCCTCCAAAGGTTTTTTTATTGGGTTTAGGTCTGGAGACCAGCTAGGCCATACTAGAACCTTGTTATGCTCCTTACGGAGCCACTCCTTGGTTTTCCTGGCTTTGTGCTTTGGGTCATTGTCATGATGGAAGACCCAGGCACGACCCATCTTCAATGCTCTGACTGAAGGAAGGAGGTTGCTCCCCAAAATCTAACAATACAGGGCCCCAGTCATCCTCTCTTTAAGATAGTGTACTCATCCTGTCCCATGTGCAGAAAAACACTCCCAAAGCATGATGGTACCACCCCGGTGCTTCACAGTAGGGATGGTGTTCTTGAGATAGTACTCATCATTCTTATCCCTCCGAACACGGTTAGTGGAATTATGACCATAAAGTTCTATTTTACTCTCATCTGACAACAAATTGTCATAGGCAAACTTAAGACGAGCCTTGACATATGCTGGTTTAAGCAGGGGAACCTTCCGTGCCATGCGTGATTTCAAACCATTACATCTTAGTGTATTACCAACAGTAACCTTGGAAACGGTGGTCCCACCTCTTTTCAGGTCATTGACCAACTACTGTTGAGTAGTTCTGGGCTGATTCCTCAGCTTTCTTAGGATCATTTAGACCCCACGAAGTGGTATTTTACATGGGATTCCACTCCGATTGAGATTGACTGTCATGTTTAGCTTCTTCCATTTTCTAATGACTGCTCCAACAGTCAACAACTTGCAAAATAGCAGGGTGTTCAAATACTTATTTTCTCCACTGTATAAGCTCTAAAAATATACACTGTGGATGGATTCTATTTACAAACAAGAAAACAAATCAACGCAGGGGCTTTCATTTTTTTTGCTTACAAAAATTGTAATCACGTTCAATCAATTGTAGACAGACATTTTTTTTAATGAGAAACTCACGAAATATAAATGCCTTGTCGATTAAAAATTGAGAAATATTTGCCTGAGATGAGATCCAGTGAGAACCAGTTTTGTTTGGAAAGGCAGGAGGAGGTGGCAAGATTTTTTACCACAGTGCGACAGTTAGGATGACGTCGTACACACTCAACCAGTTTGAGACTTGACTGACATTTCAGAAAAAGACATAAATGTCAAGGGTGTAGCCAATGCGCACTGTATGAGGAGTCTAGGCATGTGTCGGTTACCGGTTTCAAGGTTTACCATGGTACGAAAACGGCCTGGTTACAAAACCACTAAAATTTTCCGTCATACGAAACGGAATTAGCTTTTTTTTATGTTCCAAAAAAATGCAGCAAGGATTCCGTGGCCTGGGACCGATACCGATAACCGATAATTTCCTCCTCATTCCAACCGATAACCGATAATGTCAAGCCGATAATTCTATTAAAAGATTTATGTAAAATTTTAAAGTATACACAAAAGAAAATATTACTGTGCAAAAATATAATTTATTGCTCTTTTTTTTTTCAACATAAAATATGAACAAGTCGTCAATTCAAACATCTAAATAATGACAGATTGTCTGACATTGTGTAATGTTAAACTTTTGGCAACAATTACTTAAAGAGTAAATACCTAAGTTGCACAAAATGCCTTTAAAAGTAAGCCATTCCTAACATATATAACATTAATACACTGCAAAACACACCTTCTTAAAACTAGTCAGTTTTAAGTGTAAATCTATTGGCAAAAAGTGAAATTATCTGCCATCGCTTCAAGTGTATTTCTCTCAGATTTCTTGGAAGAAAAATAGCTAGCTGAAAATAATCTTAACAGCCTTGTTTTAAGCAATACAAAAAAACCAAAACTTGGAAGAAGGAAAGATTTTGAATAATGTTTGTGGCTACAGAATATTGATTTAAGAATTTGATTATCTACTGTGACTGTAATTGATCAGAGAAATATGTTAAATAATTTGAAACAAGAAAAAAACAACAACATACCTGACTGCTGCCGAAAAGCTGCTACAAAGTACATCCACATAATGTTACGGTAGATATCATTTATATAAGACTAGATGCATTTTAGATTCGGTAGCATTAGCAGCACATCTACAAAAAGCTAGATGCGGGCGTTAGTAAACGGCCTCCATCTTAAAGCAGTACACTTCCCTGCAAGGCTGTTGTAGCGAACCTTCCAAGCGAACCTATTTAACTTTTTATCTAAAATACTCCTAAATCGGTAAAATATTGACTTGAATCTATCTTTAAAATAGTTTTAAAACTTTCCCTTGTCTAAAGTAGACAAAAGGGAAATTATGGAATAACGGGAGCTATTTTAACAACTTTAACAGTTGATTCACAACATTAAATTAATTGAATGTAGTTTAAAGCTGCTGATACAGAAAGTTGTTAAAGTTGAGCAATTTTAACAACTTTAACGGTTGATTCACAACAATAAATTATTTGAATGTAGTTTAAAGCTGCTGATACAGAATGGGCACTGGAGTTTTTTTATTTACTGTTATTTTTGCATATTTGTTTACTGTTATATGTTAACTTGATACTGAAATAGTAGTTTGGTTTAGCCTGAGAGTATTTTTGAACAATTTTGGAACTAATGTACAAAATATAAAAAAAATAAATAAATAAAATAAAAAAAAATAAAAAAGGGAGGGGGGTGCATCAATAATCGTTTTATAATCGAATCGGAGCCTCAGAATCGTAATCGTAATCGAATCGTTAGGTGCCCAAAGATTCCCAGCTCTAATTGTGAACATCTGTTCAAAATAACAAATAACATTTACATAATCCAGCCTGTGGTGTTTTTTCCTCTCTGGCGACTTTCTGTGTTGGGAGAGGGTGGTTGGGTGTGTATAATGTGTAAATAATGATCCGGGTCATACACACGCGCTCTGTCTCTTGCTCGCCATTAATATTCAACTAATTAATATTGTGTTTTATGTAAAATCAATTTGATCATACATTGTTTAAGTTCAGTTTTATATTACCAAGGGTTCTCGTTCTAATGTTGAGCAACTTAAGCTCGAACTATCTGTTTATTCTATAAATTATATTTATTGTAACATATTCATGTTGATGTTCCAATTTGCAAATATGTTGTGATTAAATAAATCAAAAGAATAAATCCTGTTCAATGGATTTTTTTTTTTAACCATATCTGTCAAAATAACACATTTTAGAGGTATAATTGCAATACCGTGAGACTCTGAAACCGTGGTATTTTTGCTTAAGGTTATCATAATGTCAAAATCACATAGCGGCACATGCCTAGAAGAGTCACATTTAAAATGGATGCCAAGGAGAAGAAACTGCCTTTTCAATTTAGTGCAACTGAACAATTTGACTCAAGAAGGAACAGTCGTGCTGAAATCCATTCACACAGAAGCAGGTTCACAGTAAAAACACTAGCCTTATCGGGGAGCTTGGTGACTTTCATATTGTTTTAAATGACTGTTAAGTATCAGGATAAAAAGAAGCTTTACGAAATCTCTAGAGACGGCATTAAGGACCATTAATCACATCCATTGCTCGACAAACCTGATCATATAAAAAGAAAGAAAAAAACCCTTGAAATTGTTTTTGTTAAGAAGAGCTGCAGTATACTACCTTGGTAGGACCTCGAAAGTCTTGAATCTTCATCTCGATGTCCCTGATCCAGCCATGCATATCCTCTGGAGAGTCAGTCTATGGACAGATAAGGCCATACATTAACAAGTAAAACTGGTCTATTGGTCTGAACTGTTTTAATGTATCACATGGGAATATGATATATTCTCATTGTGATGATTATTTATTGTGTTTCGTTTATTAGGAGAAAGCAGCGAGCAGGAAAGGGTTATGGGGGCACAGAAAGGGAAATAGAAAAGGAGAGAGAGAGAGAGAGAAGAAAGAACAGCAACAAGAAATACATTCAACGCCTACACTAATAATGAATATCGTATCGTTAGCTAATTTTATTCCGGTTGACACCATGTGGGGGGCTGATGACTGAGGAGAAAAGGGGGGGTCAGAAAGAGATGGGTGGGGTGGAGCGCACACAACTTGGTACTGTGAGGTGTAGAACCCAATATTATGTGAATCACATGTAAGTGTGGTTATGTTGGCATCCTATCATATGCTGCCTGACCGCTAAACCCATAGTTTCTCTACTTGAGTGTGTCCAATAGCACCCAGTCATGCATGAATCCAATCAGACGTGTGATTGTCCTGCAGACAAGTGGATATGCTGAATGGTGAGCCGCCCCAGGGCCACGGCCCCCACCCAGCTCAGTCCGTACCTCTTTCAGCTGTTCCAGCAAGTCATCCCCCCGGGACCCAGGGGGGTTTCCCGGACCATCCGTGATGATTATTCATTGTGTTTCGTTTATTAGGAGAAAGCAGAGAGCAGGAAGAGGTTATGGGAGGACAGAAAGGGAAATAAAAAAGGAGAGAGAAATAGAATAGAAGAACGAACAGCAACAACAAATACATTCAACACCTACACTAACTATGAATATCGTATCGTTAGCTAATTGTATTTCCGGTTGACACCATGTGGGGGCCTGATGACCGAGGAGAAAAGGGCGAGGGGGGCAGGGGGGCAGAAAGAGAGGGGCGGGGTGGAGCGTACACAATTTGACACTGTGAGGTGTGGAACCCATTATTATGTGAATCACATGTAAGTGTGGATATGTTGACATCCTCTTCTATGGTGCCTGATCGCTTAACCGATAGTTTCTCAACTTGAGTGTGTCTATTTGCACCCAGTCATGTGTGAATCCCATCAGACGTGTGATTGTCCTGCAGACAAAGGGATATGCTGCATGGTGGTCCACAGCCCCCACCCAGCCATTCGGGGAGGTGAGCCAGCTCAGTCCGTACCTCTTTCAGCAGCTCCAGCTAGTCATCCCCCCGGGACCCAAGGTGGTTTCCCAGACCATCCGCGGCCCCATTAACTTGTCTTCAGAGAGGGGATGAGGGGACGCGCCACCGCCCCCTTCGCCCACCCAACCGACAAGGCACACGCGGGACTCCCACGGCCCACTAAGCCCGAGGCCGAACTGTGTACCCACCCGGAGTGGGTAGCGCAGTGTCTGCATTAAAATAGGAGAACCTGGCTGAAGGCAGTGGGATCACTGAATGAAAGTTCTTCCCAACCGCACATCCCACCGACCCTCGCCGAAGCCCCCCTCGTGGAGTATAATGTATGTGGTGCGTGCAGCGGGGCGACCACTGTCAGGTTACTCCCCCCCAAAGCGGTCCCAGTCGCCCCACATCCTGGTGTATGATGCATTAAAATCAATAGGGAGCCAACCTGGGACTGTATGGCCTTGTTCAGAATCTCCTCGAAGACCTGAATTAGTGTGTAGGTGCCAGAGGTGAAAGATATACAGTGGGGCAAATAAGTATTTAGTCAACCATTAATTGTGCAAGTTCTCCCACTTGAAAATATTAGAGAGGCCTGTAATTGTCAACGTGTGTAAACCTCAACCATGAGAGACAGAATGTGAAAAAAACAAACAAACTGAAAATCACAGTGTTTGATTTTTAAAGAATTTATGTGCAAATCATGGTGGAAAATAAGTATTTGGTCAATACCAATAGTTCATCTCAATACTTTGTTATGTTGGCAATAACGGAGGCCAAACGTTTTCTGTAACTCTCCACAAGATTTTCACACACTGTTGCTGGTATTTTGGCCCATTCCTCCATGCAGATCTCCTCTAGAGCAGTGATGTTTTGGGGCCGTCGTTGGGCAACGCGGACTTTCAACTCCCTCCTCACCGCGTGGCGTCGAAATGATAATAAGAACGGTGAGCAAAAATCCCAGAACCACACAGGGGACCTAGTGAATGACCTATAGAGAGCTGAGACCACAGTAACAAAGGCGACTATCAGTAATAGAATGCGCCGCCAGGGACTAAGATCCTGCACTGCCAGACGTGTCCCCCTGCTGAAGAAAGTACTGGACTGTCTCAGAAAATTAGAATACACAATATTCTAATTTTCTGAGACAGTCCTGTACATTAATCCACCATTTAAAGCAGGGGTGTCCAAACTTTTTGCAAAGGGGACCAGATTTGGCGTGGTAAAAATGTGGGGGGCCGACCTTGGCTGACGTCCTTTACATAGAACAATATACAGGACTGTCTCAGAAAATTAGAATATTGTGTATTCTAATTTTCTGAGACAGTCCAGTATAAGTCCGGGCCCCTCTGCGGTTCGCTAGAGAGCATTTGGATGATCCAAAAGAGGACTGGGAGAATGTGTTATGGTCAGATGAAACCAAAATAGAACTTTTTGGTAGAAACACAGGTTCTCCTGTTTCGAGGAGAAAGAATACTGAATTGTAATCCGAATAACACCATACCCACTGTGAAGCATGGGGGTGGAAACATCATGCTTCGGAGCTGTTTTTCTGCAAAGGGACCCAGACGACTGATCTGTGTAAAGGAAAGAATGTATGGGGCCATGTATTGAGAGATTTTGAGTGAAAATCTCCTTCCATCAGCAAGGGCTTTGAAGATGAGACGTGGCTGGGTCTTTCAGGATGACAATGATCCCAAACACACAGCCAGGGCAACAAAGGAGTGGCTTCGTAAGAAGCATTTCAACGTCCTGGAGTGGACTAGCCAGTCTTCAAATCTCAACCCCTTAGAAAATCTGTGGAGGGAGTTGAAAGTCCGTGTTGCCCAATGACCGCCCCAAAACATCACTGCTCTAGAGGAGATCTGCATGTACGAATGGGCCAAAATACCAGCATCAGTGTGTGACAAGCTTGTAAAGAGTTACAGAAAACGTTTGGCCTCCGTTATTGCCAACAAAGGGTACATAACAAAGTATTGAGATGAACTTTTGGTATTGACTAAATACTTATTTTCCACCATGATTTGCAAATAAATTCTTTAAAAATCAAACATTGTGTTTTTTTTTTCTTCCCACATTCTGTCTCTCATGGTTGAGAGACATGTTGACAATTACAGGCCTCTCTAATATTTTCAAGTGGGAGAACTTGCACAATTAGTGGTTGACAAAATACTTATTTGCCCCACTGTAAATGACACTACATGACATACACAATATCTGTCATAAGCATTCATTAATGCTCATGACAGTGTCATGTCATAATTATGGCTTGTCATATGAAAATCCGCCACTGTCAAATAAAGTGTTACCGGTTAGTATCTTTTGCTGTAAATATCTAATAAAACATTGAGGACATCTGCGGCTTATAGTTCGGTGCAGCTCGTCTCTGAACAAATGTCGTTTTCGTGTCAAATTTGGTGGGTGGCGGCTTATATTCAGGTGCGCCTTATAGTCCGAAAATTACCATACTTGAACTTTCTTCAAACTTCAACCACAGGAACAAGTAGATGTGAGTGTACAAAAAGTTTGTCAAAAATGATACTGTATGTTTCTGACTAATAGTTCTTTTAAATTGCTCTTTATACCAATAGTGTGTTAGTACAACATTGGGAGTCAAGCTGTTAAGTCTTAACTGTATATTTCTTTATAAATCTTGCATTGTATTCAAATTATTTGGCCTGGACATTCATTTTCCATTTAGTTTACAGAATATCGACCAGGCTTCCCTTTTTCTAGCACGAAAACAAATGTGCTTATGCTTGCCATTTCTCTCAGCTGTCCTCCCATGGGAAGGTATCAACAGGATGTTATTATTGTTATGGTAACAGATGGCTGTGGTTGCTTCACAAATACAATCCTTAAAACGGAGCTTGTGCTACACTTCAGCAGCGGAGCATTTCAAGAAAACATCTCAAAACACACCAGCATACATGCACGCACACACCTGCTTGCTGCTTTGCAAAATAACATCTCTGTGACTTATGCATTATAATATAGAGGTAATACTGTATGTGGCATAAACCTTATACAGTCATGTGAAAAAACTAGGACACCCCATTAAAAATTCAGTTTTTTATTAAGAAATGCTCACATATCAATGTCTGACGTTGTTTTTCTTTATCTCTGGAAAGTGATTTAATTGCAGGTAAACAACAAAATTAACACTGTTTTACTCATTAAAACAAATATATCAACAAAAATGTATATTCTAACTGAGGAAAAAGTTAGGACACTACCACCTAATAGCTAGTAGAGCTGGGTATCTTTGCGCACCTAACGATTCGATTACAATTACGATTCAGAGGCTCAGATTCGATTATAAAACGATTATTGATGCACTCCCCTCCTTTTTTTAAAAAATGTTTTGTACATTAGTTCCAAAATTGTTCAAAAATACTCTCAGGCTAAACCAAACTACTATTTCAGTATCAAGTTAACATATAGCAGTAAACAAATATACAAAAATAACAGTAAACAAAAAACTCCAGTCCCCATTCTGTATCAGCAGCTTTAAACTACATTCAATTAATTTAATGTTGTGAATCAACCGTTAAAGTTGTTAAAATTGCTCCCGTTATTTCATAATTTCCCTTTTGTCTACTTTCGACATGTGAAAGTTTTAAAACTATTTTAAAGATAGATTCAAGTCAATATTTTACCGATTTAGGAGTATTTTAGATAAAAAGTTAATTAGGTTCGCTTGGAAGGTTCGCTACAACAGCCTTGCAGGGAAGTGTACTGCTTTAAGATGGTGGTCATTTACTAATGCCCGTATCTAGCTTTTTGTAGATGTGCTGCTAACGCTACCGAAACTATATTGCATCTAGTCCTATATAAATGATATCTACCGTAACATTATGTGGATGTACTTTGTAGCAGCTTTTCGGCAGCAGTCAGGTATGTTGTTGTGTTTTTTTTTTTATCTCGTGGCATGAGTTGAGCTAGAGCCGTGAGTTGAGCATTGTTATTACCCGAGGGGCCGGGTAATGAGAAGCATGATGTTTAGCTACTCTCGCTTCGTTCCTCATTGCGTCCTGAGGACCGCGCGGCGCGCTGAGTGTGTTGTACTTCCGCTTTACTTCGCATATTTCAATAATCGGAATTTGGATGTCTGTGAATCATTCTCGAATCTTTCACGGCCGAATCGCGAATAATCTAAGAATCGGAAATTTTGCGAACCTCTAATAACTAGTGTTATCCCCTTTGGCTCAGTGAGACGCTTTTTGTAGTAATCTACCAGTCTTTGACATCGGTCTGAACAAAGTTTGCCCCCACTCCTCAACGCAGCATCCCAATAGGATTAAGATCTGGGCTTTGACTCAGCCATTCCAGGACTCTCCAATTCTTCCTTCTCAGCTAGTCCTTGGTGGATTTACTGGTATGTCTTGGGTCATTGTCATGTTGCAGGTTCCAGTTTCGCTTCAGCTTTATGTTTTTTTTCACAGATGATCTCACATGTTCCTCAAGCACGCTCTGATACACGATAAAATTCATGGTGAATTCTTTGATGGTGAGCTGGCCAGGTCCTGCTGCAGCAAAGCATCCCCAAACCATGACACTTCCACCTCCTCGCTTCACAGTTGGTATGAGGTTCTTTTCCTGGAATGCTGTGTTGGGTTTACGCTAGGGCTGCAGCTATCAAATATTTTAGTAATCGAGTAATCGACTGAAAATTCTATCGATTAATCGAGTAATCGGATAAAACTAATATATTTTTAGGTGAAGCGCAATTATAAATATACATGAGAAAACAAGACATTTCATCTAATCTTGAACCATTTTCAGTCAATCAATGTCTTTATTTTCGATGTATATTGTTGAAAACAGCCAACAATTGCATCTCAGGTGTAACTAGAATAAAAAAAGACTAATCCACTGCTTTCACTCAAAAAACCTTTAGAGCTTATTAAAAAAAAAAATATATATATATATATATATATATATATACCTAAAAATGCTGTTACGCTTGATAACACACATCACTTAAAAGTTTGGATTTCCCCCCACGTGTTTCAATTGAATTTCTATTTGTGACGAGCCATTTTTAAGTTCTAGTTACATTTTAAGTTAGTCTAAACTTTAAGTCCTGATAGGATTTTGAGTTTTTGCAGTGTTCAAAATAAATGTATGATACAGCCTGTATTGGAGCACATTAGGGACCAGTGTTACTTGGTGTTTTATCCAGCAATGACTACTGAGCTAAAATTGATAGTTAGCATTATTGAGTTTTTATTTTACACCCTCATCACTTCACATCGCTATGTTATGTAAAACCCTGTATGTAAGACATGTTAGCCACGCATCGACATTGGTCATAATTAATAGAAACCTAGCCCTCCGCAGGGCTACCGTTACGTGAGCTAGAGACAGTAACGTTAATCTTATTTATTAGCGCTGAGCGCTCTTTATTAGCGGTTAGCGCTCTACTGCTTTAAGATGGCGGCTGTTTACTAACGCTGCCCAGACGCGGCCGAGTCTGTCAAATCGCATCTAGTTCAACATACATGTGATCTCTATGAGACTCATCAGATGCTACCTGCTACCAACGTAGCATCGTGCGGGCTAGCATTTAGCAACGTCGGCGTCGTTTGTAGCTGCTGTCGGCTGCAGTAAGTTTTTTTTTTTTTTTTGCTTCTTCCTCTACGCACGTGACATCAACGCGTTGTCCCGCATTAAAAGTAGCTCGAGCAAAACGTGATGCTTAGAGCTGTCAAAATAAACGTTTACTCGAGTTGAATAAAATTACTCGGATCAGTTTTTAAACTCGAGTTACTCGAGTTGCCCGAGTATTAGTTTCAGCTCTAGTTTACGCCAAACATTTCTGTTCTGGTGTCCAAATGATTCAATTTTAGATTAATCTGCACAAAAGAACATTATTCCAGAAGTCCTGGTTTTTGTCTACATTCACTCTGGCAAACTTCAGTCTGGCCTTCATGTTCTTCTTGGAGAGCAAAGGTTCCTCCTTGCACACCTCCCATGAAGTTTAAACTTGTGAAGTGTCTTTTTGATTGTAGAAGCATGCACTTTCACATCAACAATAGCAAGAGCCTGCTGTAGGTCCTGTGATGACATTTTAGGGTTTTTGGAGACTTCTTTTAGCATCTTGCAGTCTGCTTTCCTTTGTTTTGTTAAAAAATACTGTGACAATACCCCGACAGAATGGCTGAATTACTCTACAATTGTAAAGTAACTACCGTAATTTTCAGACGATAAGCTGCTACTTTTTACCCTCATTACATCTTATAGTCCAGTGCGGTTCATTTGTTGATCTATTTGGTTTAATAGGTAATACTTTATTTGACAGCGACGTCATAAGACTGTCATAAGACCGTCATAATTATTGATATGACGCTGTCATGGGCATTAATGAATGCTTAAGATAGATTTCATTAAGTGTCATCTGGCAAATTTTGTCTCTAACTCAATTTTTGTCCAGCTCAGATCTTTTACATCCATTCCAAAGTGAGATCATTTGCCGAATGACACTAAATGACATCTTTTTTTTTTACCTGTCCTGTTCAGCTGCTTGCAGAGAGAATGGGAATCTGAGTGTCCTACTGGTCTGAACAGTTTTAATGTGATATACTCCCATTGTGATGATTATTCATTGTGTTTCGTTTATTAGGAGAGAGCAGCGGTTATGGGGGGGGGGGGGGGGGGGGGGGCAAAAAGGGACATAGAAAAGGAGAGAGAAGAACAAACAACAACAGGAAATACATTGTATCACAAAAGTGAGTACACCCTTCGCATTTCTGCAGATATTTAAGTATATCTTTTCATGGGACATCACTGACTAAATGACACTTTCACACAATGAAAAGTAGTCTGTGTGCAGCTTATATAATAGAGTTCATTTATTTTCCCCTCAAAATAACTCCAAATATAGCCATTAATATCTAAACCCCTGGCAACAAAAGTGAGTACACCCCTTGGAAAAAACATACATCCCTAAATGTCCAAATTGTCCAGGACTTCTTTTAGCATCTTGCGGTCTGCTCTCGGGGTCAACTTGCTTGGACGACCAGACCTGGGCATGTTGGCAGTTGTTTTGAATGTCCTCCACTTGTAGACTATTTTCCAGTCAATGGAATGGCTGATTTTATATTCTTATGAAGATGTTTTGAAATCCCTTACCAGACTCATAAGCGTCTACAAACTTCTTTCTGAAGGCCACAGACAGCTCCTTTGATCTTACCATGGTGTTTTTTCTCACTTCAAGAGTCAGGGGCATACCAAACTAAATGTGAGGTTTAAATAAAGCAAGCCTTCTTCAAAACACTGAGTAATGATGTTCTAATCATGTGCACCTGATGTGATACCCCTGTGTGTGATTTTAGCCATTTTAAGTGGGATTGAATGTGGGGGTGTCCTTATTTATTCTTCAACAGAAATTGCATTTGATTGATTGATTGAAAATTACATTTTGCAGAAAGTTATAAAAAACAGTTTTTCGGTTTTAATTGTTTAGTTCTAGGGATGGGAATTGAAATCCGATTCCAATTCCGAACAGGTTCCTAGTGTTTCGAGGCCTTGACATCACAATGAAAAAGCCTTAACGATCCCCTTAACAATTCCTAAAGACGCGTATTGCGTCGTGACATGTCTTGTTGTCTAGACGCATCAAAACTAGCATGGCGCCAAGAACCACTCGCTCCAAAGTTTGGCTACACGTCACCAGGAAAGAGGGTGAAAATGAAAGGCTACGATGGTTTAGCACGAGCATTGCAGCCGTAAACATAACAATGACAGCACGTAGGTTCAGACGCTCGAAAGTGTGTCTTCACTTCCCGAGGAAAAAATTACAACAAAGCGACTTGCAGTCACTGCAAGGTGGAGATCGGGAGGGAATACAACTGCATTGTCCTCACCGAGATGGCAAGGCTCAGTCCTGGCTATATAGCTAGCTGAACTCCCAAATGACGATGCATTAGACGTTTGTATAATTTGCTGACTTTATTCAATCATCACTTGAAGAGTGAAACTAAAAATAGAAATTAAACAAATCAATTTCGTCCCCAATAACAAACAGGTTCGCATCAACGTAAATCAGCGAAGATTTGCTGCTAATACTACAATAACAAACAGTTACAGTGCCTTGCAAAAGTATTCGGCCCCCTTGAATCTTGCAACCTTTTGCCACATTTCAGGCTTCAAACATAAAGATATGAAATTTAATTTTTTTGTCAAGAATCAACAACAAGTGGGACACAATCGTGAAGTGGAACAACATTTATTGGATACAGTGGTACCTCTACATACGATCACTTCGACACACGATCTTTTCGACATCCGACGTAAAATTTGAGCCGCCATTTGTTTCTACATCCGACGAGTTGCTTGAAATACGACGACATGACAGCACTGCAAACGAACGCACGGTGGATTTTCTTGTGTGAGAAATCAACACAGTTTTCAAAAAAAGTTGATACAGTTGGAGAAACAAGGAAAAAAGTGATGCTTACCTTTGAAATGAAGATGCAAGTTATAGAAAAATATGAGCTTGGGGTGCGCGTCCCTGAACTGGCTCAACAATACAGCTCCATGGTCCTCTTCCGACCACCGTTCGCCACTATTTATAAGTTAAGGTGACAATTATTATTGTGGTAACATTGCCAAGGAAATCGCCAGCTTCGTCACGTTTTTATCATTTATTTAAGAACTTATCCAACACAAAACGCCCATTGTCTTAAGCAGTTGACTGCTCAAGAAAACGAAAGTATTATCTCTACCTCACCGACCTATCTCACTGAGACGTCAGCTTCGCGGTGCGTTCAGGGACAGTAAAAAGTGTCCGCCATATTAGAATCTGATTCGTTACATTATTTACAGGAATAATTATTAATCATTCTTCTTATTATTAAATTCAGGCATGAAAATGGGTCAGGGGTTAAAAAGGTGAGAAAGGTGTGGAGGAAATATGTTCCGGCGTTCTGCCAAAATGTCCGCCGTCGGCAAAACGTCCTACATGTGGCGAATTTGACCATTTTAATTTTTCACATAAGGCTTAATATTCGAGTTAACGGGGGTTTAATTAGTTGAAGGAGTTGATTTCAACCACCATTGACTCGCGCTAGCTTAGCCACTCCGGAGCCCCGAAACTAACAAATAACTGTCAAACTGCACAGAATTTGTTCAAATCATTTCCAACGACTAATTAAACCCCGGCTAACTCAAAGATTAAGCCTAATGTAAAAAATTCTGAACTTCCCCTTTAAAATAAAGACCATTGAATATGGCCCTTAAAATGTTGTCTATAAAAGTTTTAGAGCAATAAAACAAACAACACAAATGAATAAAATGAACAGGAATCCTTCAAAGTATTTCATAATGGGTCCAAATTATTTTTCGAACAGATCATGTGACTATAGAACCTTAGAGACAGCCGTTTGCATTGCTTAGCCAAAACTACAGCTGAGGAGGCAAGACGGATATTTAGAATTTCTTTAAACCTAAGCTTTCAAAACCCTCAACAACAACTGAGCTTGAACCGAGGATTGAGCACGAGCAGTATCAAAAAGTCCTGGCTGTCGTGTTACCTGTTGTGCTGTAATTCCAAGTGGTGCTTGAATTGGATGCTTATAGCGGTGGACAGTCTTTTTGAGCCAGCGCAAAGTTTGCAGCGCACGGAGATATTTTTGTTATCTTTACTGGACAAAAATGTGAAGTAATGGCTGTGTTTCCAGTGTGCAAATGCAGCCGTTTGTAGTATATCTCCTGCCTATTTCATTGCATCCTGGCGAGGTAGCAAGGCTATGTTGTTTTGGCCGCAAACTCCCAGCGCCCACGCATCATGGTAATACACGTGACCCTTTTTGTTCTATCCCCAATTAAAAAATGTGACATGTGATGTCACTCCCATGACTACAGTATTCTTCATTCTACATACATTATGGGGCAATAACAAAATAGTAACGCACAGGCATCAAGGAAAGTAATTTTACTCAGATTACTGATTTTAAAAAATGAAAGCGTTAGATTGTTCTTTACTGAAAGAAAGTAATCAGATTAGTTACGCATTACGATACCGCGTTATTGACAACACTGCTTTTATATTACCGTTAAATACACAAGCTTGACGCTATCTTAATGGGAGCTATTTTTTCACCGGACGCTCCGGCAGTGTTCAACGCAAGCTGCAACGAACGGCAGTAACTTTGTCATACCACAAAATATGAAAACGAAAACCATTACTCACTAAATTCAATATGCTGGCAAATGCATTCATCTAAAAACAATTGGGAGTGATACTTTACCCCCTCCAGCGAATGTGAATTTGTGCTTAGTACAAGATCATCTGTCGCAATTAGCGATCTTTGACGCTCTTTTTTTTTTTTTTTTTCTCTCTTTTTTTTTTCCTCCCCGCATACAAACTTGATTCTCTCTCAGCGGCTGTGATTAACCTCAATGAAGTTGCTGTCCTAGCTAAGCCTTGCCTATCATTCGTCTTTGTAAGTTTTTAGTAACTTTGTGTATTGAATTTGAAAGGAAAATGTGTGTTTTGTTTTTGACGAACTTTTTCATGAAGCTAAACTGTTGAAGCTACTCACATGTGGAAAAATACGAGTGTACAACGTTTTAAATGTATTCATTTGGTATATTTCAGTTACCACGATTTGAGTGATCAATAAATTGAAGAATTTACGCCTTGCGTTTGGAGTGCTTGTTTTTGGGTTTGCTGGAATAGCGTCACTGACACACGCAGCATCACACAGGGGAAGGGGTAAGCGCTGCCGCGCCAAGCTAATTCTGGCTGCATTTTCGACACATGAAAAATAACGAATACGTATGACGGAAAATTTTAGTGGTTTAGTAACCGCGACGTTTTCATAGCATGGTAATCCGTGAAGGTAACTGGCACATGCCTACAAACGACCCCCCCCCCCCCCCCCCTAAAAATGTTTCTCCTCGGATCTACACGATTCACGTAGGTCATCCTTTTTGACTTCAAAACGGCGAATTTCGCCGAAAGGTGAGAGATTTTCATGCCTGTAAATTATTCTGAATTATTTATTTATAACTTATTTGTTTTTCTATGTTTAATTGCCATTTGTAACAGTGCCAGCAATATTTATTAAGAATTTAGTGTATGTTTTTAGGCTTTGGAACGAATTAATGGAATTATAATGTATTCCTATGGGAAAATCCTGCTCGACATACGACCATTTCGACTTACAAACAAGGTCCTGGAACGAATTAAATTCGTATGTAGAGGTATCACTGTAATTTAAACTTTTTTAACAAATAAAAAACTGAAAAGTGGGGCGTGCAATATTATTCGGCCCCTTTACTTTCAGTGCAGCAAACTCACTCCAGAAGTTAAGTGAGGATCTCTGAATGATCCAATGTTGTCCTAAATGACAGATGATGATAAATAGAATCCACCTGTGTGTAATCAAGTCTCCGTATAAATGCACCTGCTCTGTGATAGTCTCAGGGTTCTGTTTAAAGTGCAGAGAGCATTATGAAAACCAAGGAACACACCAGGCAAGTCCGAGATACTGTTGTGGAGAAGTTTAAAGCCGGATTTGGATACAAAAAGATTTCCCAAGCTTTAAACATCTCAAGGAGCACTGTGCAAGCCATCATATTGAAATGGAAGGAGCATCAGACCACTGCAAATCTACCACGACCCGGCCGTCCTTCCAAACTTTCTTCTCAAACAAGGAGAAAACTGATCAGAGATGCAGCCAAGAGGCCCATGATCACTCTGGATGAACTGCAGAGATCTACTGCTGAGGTGGGAGAGTCTGTCCATAGGACAACAATCAGTCGTACACTGCACAAATCTGGCCTTTATGGAAGAGTGGCAAGAAGAAAGCCATTTCTCAAAGATATCCATAAAAAGTCTCGTTTAAAGCTTGCCACAAGCCACCTGGGAGACACACCAAACATGTGGAAGAATGTGCTCTGGTCAGATGAAACCAAAATTGAACTTTTTGGCCACAATGCAAAACGATATGTTTGGCGTAAAAGCAACACAGCTCATCACCCTGAACACACCATCCTCAGTGTCAAACGTGGTGGCCGCATCATGGTTTGGGCCTGCTTTTATTCAGCAGGGACAGGGATGATGGTTAAAATTGACGGGAAGATGGATGCAGCCAAATACAGGAACATTCTGGAAGAAAACCTGTTGGTATCTGCACAAGACCTGAGACTGGGACGGAGATTTATCTTCCAACAGGACAATGATCCAAAACATAAAGCCAAATCTACAATGGAATGGTTCAAAAATAAACGTATCCAGGTGTTAGAATGGCCAAGTCAAAGTCCAGACCTGAATCCAATCGAGAATCTGTGGAAAGAGATGAAGACTGCTGTTCACAAACACTCTCCATCCAACCTCACTGAGCTCAAGCTGTTTTGCAAGGAAGAATGGGCAAGAATGTCAGTCTGTCGATGTGCAAAACTGATAGAAACATACCCCAAGCGACTTGCAGCTGTAATTGGAGCAAAAGGTGGCGCTACAAAGTATTAACGCAAGGGGGCTGAATAATATTGCACGCCCCACTTTTCAGTTTTTTATTTGTTAAAAAAGTTTAAATTATCCAATAAATTTTGTTCCACTTCACGATTGTGTCCCACTTGTCGTTGATTCTTGACAAAAAATTAAAATTTTATATCTTTATGTTTGAAGCCTGAAATGTGGCGAAAGGTTGCAAGGTTCAAGGAGGCCGAATACTTTTGCAAGGCACTGTTGCAAGCGTTCGCTAGCATTAGCAGATTGTTCAAACCACTGCACAACTGGATTTAAGTGTCCGATCGCGAGTGGAAACACACAACAACAACACAAAAGATGATACATACAGGCGTTGCCTCTAGATAGTTTACAAACATTAACAAAGAAAGTAGGCTAGTAGCAGTGTTTCCCTCTCTCACTAACTCGCTCAATCGCTTGGATGCTTTGTAGCCGCACTTCTTCTTCGCGTGTACTAAGCGCACTCTTCTTCACGTGAGCGTGTTCTTCTTTGCGTGAGGAAGCGCAAGGGCGCCCCCACATGAGCGTGGAAGCGCCATAAAAACTAAAAGGCATGCATTTCAATATAATGGTAAATAATACACTCTAACTGTTAAAGTGTAATGTCCCCAAACTACGGCCCGCGGGCCGGACACGGCCCACCTCCACATTTGGTCTGGCCCCCTGAACATTTTTTTTTTTTTCCCCAATAGTGTTATTTATTTCCTAGCTTTTTTCTGTGAAGAACCCAGAGAGGGTTATTTGGTTATTATCTATTTAATTAATAGTGTTATTATATTATATTATATTATTTGTATTTGATTGTGGCTTTCTAAAAAAAAAAAAAACAATAATTTTTTACATTTAGGCACTCCTGCAAATCGTCACACCTTTTCTGTTACAAACTGACCCTGGCCCCTCATCAGAGAAGGTAAAAGTTATGTGGCCCTCACAGGAAACAGTTTGAGGACCCCTGTTTAACACATATTGCCAAAGGCAGAACAATGACCTATATGCCAATATATACCAATATATTTTTTATTTCTATTAGAAAAATGTTTCAGTAAAATGTTACACATTCTTGTATATTTGCCACTTATTGCCACAGTTAACTATGATGCTTTGGGCCTCTTTTGACCTCCTTGTTAGTTTGTAAGGTTGTGACTTCTGATTAAACAAATTCGATGCTAATCAAAACGTTAGTCCTTCTTTTCCCCCAAATTAGAATCGATAAAGAATCGATAAAGAATCGAATCATTAAGCAATATCGATAATGGAATCGGAATCGTAAAAATCGTTTCAATTCCCATCCCTATTTAGTTCTATTACTTGAATCTATCAAGATTGTTAAAATTGATATTAAATATCCATATGACGAAATATGTTAGAAAACACACAAGCTTCCATAGGGTTCACATGACTTTATATTGCACTCCCATTGAGTAAAGTCTGTGTATGGAACTATACGAGACCGGAGGCTTACTTGTATGTAGAATGTTCGGGATCCGGTGATGATCTCAAACAGATTGTCTCTCTGCAGGAGCTCTCTTATGGAAAGAAATTATTACTCAGTATTAGAAGCTGTTTCATATGACTCCTATTATTTGTATTTTTGTTTTAAGGGTGGTATTTGTGAAGTTTAATCTTAAGAAGTTCACCAAATGAACATTTAAAAACCATGACAAAACACTGTTATACTGTGTTTATAGTATCAGCTCTTGAAAAGTTGACAGAGAACATTATCTAGCTGAGCACACACTGCATGTGTTTATAATCAATTACAAGGGAATGAGAGAGGTGGTGAGAGAGCATGTTGGACTCTGCGGTCTCATTGACTCACCCCGACTTGACGAGGCATTCATGAACTTTCTGAATGTCCCTGAGGGGAATGGCTCGCAGAGGCTCTTTGTCCTGATACAGACATTCACAAGAGAGGTAAGCAGACAAAGCAAAACCACGATAAAGATCTGCGAGGGATGTCAACTCACCATCTCAGACTTGTAGTAACTGACTGCATTGTTATCGAGGGTAAAAAAGCGTCTCTTCCAGCTTTTTCTCTGAAACAACCACCACATGACATTTCCATTCCTTATGCAACTCAACCATTACAACCGTTTAAATGGGCATGAGTACTCACAACGTTGCCTTGTTTGACACAGTAGCCGAACCGCAGCACACCAGGCTTGTTGCCCTCATTCTGTAACATTATGATCTCTTTATTTTACCAGTCAAGAGTAAACAAATCATCATACGCATACGTTTTATACAGTAGTATGAAAAAGTATCGGAACCTTTTCGGAATTTCTCACATTTCTGCATAAAATCACCATCAAATGTAATCTGATCTTTGTCAAAATCACACCGATGTAAAAACAGTGTTTGCTTTAACTTAAACCACCCAAACATTTATAGGTTTTCATATTTTAATGAGAATAGCATGCAACCAGTGACAGAAGGGTGAAAAATAAGTAAGTGAACCCTCTGGTTAAAGAGACCTAAAGAGCAATTGAAACCAATTTTTGCCAAACAATTTAAGTCAGGTGTTGGCCCAATCACTGATGAGTGGTTTAAAGCTGCTCTGCCCACTATAAAACACACACCTGGTAAGAATTGTCTTGATGAGAAGCATTGTCTGATGTGCATCATGGCTCATGTGAAAGAGCTGTCTGAAGACCTGCGATCAAATATTGTTATTTCTATTAAGCTGAGAAAAGATACAAAACCATCCCTAAAAGTCTGGATGTAGATCAGTCGACAATCAGAGAAGTTGTCTATAAATGGAGAGCGTTTAGCACTGTTGCTTCCCTCCCAAGGAGTGGCCGTCCACCAAAGATGCGCCAAGAGTTCAGCGCAGAATACTCAGAGAGGTAAAAAAGAACCCTAGTGTTTGCTAAAGACTTACAGACATCGCAGGCACAGTCCAATATCTCTGTGCACACATCAACTATGTGTAAAACTATGGCCAAGAATGATGTTCATGGGAGGAAGCAATTGATGTATAACAAAAACATTGTTGCTCGCTTAATGTTCCCAAAAAGGCACTTGGACACTCCACAGAAGTTTTGGCAAAATATTTTGTGGACTGATGAAACCAAAGTTGAATTGTTTGTGAGTAACACACAACATCATGTGTGGAGGAAAAATGGAACAGCTCACCAACATCAACACCTCATACCCAGCCTGAAGCATGGTAGAGGGAGCATCATGATTTGGGGCTGTTTTGCTACCTCAGGGCCTGGATAACTTGTAATCATTAATGGAAGAATGAATTCAAAGGTTTATCCGGATGTTTTGCAGGAAAACCTGAGGCTCTCTGTCACACAGTTGAAGCTAAAAAGAGGATGGATGCTGCAACAAGACAATGATCCAAAACACAGAAGTAAATCAACTTCAGAATGGTTTCAGAAGAACAAAATACACGTTCTGGAGTGCCGAAGTCAAAGTCCAGACTTGAACCCCATTGAGATGATGTGGCATGACCTAAACATGACAGCGATTCATGCCAGACATCCCAGGAATTTGACTGAACTACAACAGTTTTGTAGAGATGAATGGGCCAAGATTAGTCCTGATCAATATGCCAGACTGATCTGCAGCTACAGACAGCATCTGGTTGATCTTATTGCTGCCATAGTGGGGCCCAGAAAATATTAAATGTGATGGTTCACTTACTTATTTTTCCGCCATCTATCATTGTTTGCATACTATCCTCATTAAAATATGAAAACCTATAAATGTTTGGGGGCTTTTATTTAAAGCAGATCTGTGTGATTTTGACAAAGATCAGATCACATTTGATGGGGACTTTATGCTTTTTTTTAATTTTATGCAGATACTTTTCACATACAAGTTTTAGCTTTGGAGTTGTCACTTTACCAGAATGGGAGTGTGCACCACTACACCCCCGTGGATCTCAGTTTTGTATGCCTGCTGCTTCCCCCCTCCATAAATGTCACTGATAAATGCGGCCACATCAGATCTTGGAGGTGCAGGACCAGACTTGGGGACCTAAGCAGTAAACAATACAAAGTTGTTCAAACTAGGGATGTCCCGATCCGATCACGTGTTCAGAAATCTGGCCGATCGGTTTTTCAAAGGAGAAGAAGAGGAATGTTCTTCAATAGATTGTTACATATAGGCAGAGTCGCATTCACAGTAGCAAAACTCAAGCATCAAAATACACTTTATTATTTATTACTAGTGCTACAGTAAGGTTGTACTTACGCTATTCAAACACTTGTTTCCACATTAAGATTATCTAGAAATTAGACACACGATGCACATTATCTGGTCTTTCACAATTAGATCACGGACTGTACATTTATTTTTGAATTCATTCTTTGCCTTTGATGGCCAGTGGTTTATATTAATAGTTACCTTATGTTTTTTTTTTTTTTTTTTTTTTTTACAATTGTATGAATGTTAAGAATGTTGCGTAAAAAAATGTCTCAAATGTTAATAAGGCTTTCATGATGTTGGTTGACTTTATAATTACGTAATTCTCCTCACAAATTTCCCTTCAGACGTCTTAAATTAAATGACTGCTCGGGTAACTTCATTTCACTACATGAAAGGAGAAATGCACTCTAAGCTAACTCGAAGTCCAGCTGTCCAGTATGGAGACATTGACAGAAATAAAATAAATTTAAACCATCTGGTGTGTACCAGAAACAATCTAGTAAACAGTAGTTATATATAGCATTTAAAGGGATCCTCGATCTTAAAGACATGTAATTCTTAAAAGATAAATGTTAGTATGAGTTATAATAATTTGATATTAAAACTAGTGTTGCACCGATACTATTTTTTGGCCCCGATACCGATACCGGGCTGTGCAGTATCGGCCGATACCTGGCTGTGCAGTATCGGCCGATACCCATACCGATACCACCCCGTTTTATATATATACATATATATACATACATACATACATACATACATACATACACACATACATACATACACATATACAGTGCTGCTCGAAAGTTTGTGAACCCCACAGCGATGGTCAGATTTTTTGTAAAAAAAACTAAAATAACCTTATTAAATGTTAAGTTATACCCAAATCCACAATACTGACATTCCAAATAATGGACTGAAACAAAAGAAATAGTTATATTGTCATTCTTTATTTAACAAAAGTGGTTGATTTAAGAAAAACTCAGATATCATGTGTGCAAAAGTATGTGAACCCCTTCAGTTAATAGGATATTGCGCCTCCTTTTGCAGAGATTACCTCAACCAAACGGTTTCTGTAGTGACTAATCAGCCTCTCACATCTACTTTGGGGGATTTTTGCCCATTCTTCCTTGCAGAACGCAGTCAGTTGAGAGAGGTTTGATGGGCGTCTGGCATGAACTGCTCGCTTCAGGTCCCGCCACAGCATTTCAATGGGATTTAGGTCAGGACTTTGACTGGGCCAGTCCAGAACACGAATCTTCTTCTTTTTCAGCCATTCCTTGGTTGTATTGCTGGAATGCTTTGGATCATTATCATGTTGCATGATCCACCTTCTGCCAAGCTTTAACTTCAAAACAGATGGCGTCAGGTTATGTTCTAGGATTTGACAATATTCCTCAGAATTCATGATTCCCTGGACTATGTGGAGTTGTCCAGGTCCTGAGGATGAAAAGCAAGCCCAGATCTTGACATTCCCACCTCCATGCTTCACTGTTGGGAGAAGGTTCTTTTGGTGGTATGCAGTGTTGACTTTTCGCCAGACATGGCGGTTTTGGTTGTGACCAAACAGTTCAATTTTGCACCTACATCAGTTGATGAAAACTCTTTTTAATTTAGTCTCGACAACACAACTGTTAAAAAAACAAAAAAAAACTACTGAATTGATTGATTAGGAAATCAGGTTGAAATAATAGAAAATTCCAAAATGTTGAGGGGGTTCACAAACTTTTGAGCAGCACTGTATATACATACATACATACATACACACACACACATATATATATATATATATATATATATGTATATATATATATATATATATATATATTAGAGGTGTGCATCGGTACTGCCCTCACGATTCGATTCGATTACGATTCGGAGGGCCACGATTCGATTCGATTACGATTCGGAGGGCCACGATTCGATTCGGTTCGATTCAGCAATGCATCGCGATGCCTTAAAGCCTGGGATGCATTAAAATTCTAAAGCAAAGCATATTTTTCATGAATCATGGAGCAACACAAGCGGTCAGACATTAAACAACTTTTTATTGGCTCTTGTGTCACTCCTGGTTGAAGTCAAATGAAAATACTTTTAGATATACTGGACTGTCTCAGGAAATTAGAATACACAATATTCTAATTTTTTGAGACAGTCCTGTGTATATATACAGGACTGTCTCAGGAAATTAGAATACACAATATTCTAATTTCCTGAGACCGTTATGAAATTACGATTCGATTCGATTCAGAGGGTCACGATTCGATTCGGTTCGATTCAGCAATGCATCGCGATGCCTTAACGCCTGGGATGCATTAAAATTCTAAAGCAAAGCATATTTTTCATGAATCATGGAGCAACACAAGCGGTCAGACATTAAACAACTTTTTATTGGCTCTTGTGTCAAATGAAAATACTTTTAGATATACCAGTATATATAAAAAAAAAAAAAAAAACTGATCACAGCATTTAATTGGTGCTTTGAATGAGACCAGGGCTTTTTTTTTTTTTTTTTTTTTTTTTTTACACACAGTAGCAGCCTTTCACACAGTGCAACATCTGAACTCCTGTGCAAAATCAGTAATAACAGTCACTGTATTTTAGTCACAACAACCCATCGATAAAAATATTCAAGTAAGTATTAAAGAAAGCGACAAAGAAGATATTGTAGTGCTGCAGCATCTTTATCGCAATGTCAATCCAGGGATCAGTTCAGTTGCAAACAAAACATCCAACTAAATTGCAATGTAGAACTAAAGTAAAATGTAGGCCTAGCCCACTATATATGTGCAATCAACTTAGAAATGCAATCAGTAAGTACCACATAACAATAAAAAATAATGAATTAAAATGAAGTGCAGCAGCAGTTTAGCAGCCATAACGATCTGTTTCAACATGAGGAAATATCATTTTTTTGCAATTGAGAGAGCAGAGAGATAGTAGAGGTTAGATGGGGCCTAAAAAATCCAGCCCGACCCGACACGGCCCGCTGGTATTGAAGCCCGAGCCGGCTTGGAGTGACGCGAAAAAAAAAAAAACGCAGCAGCAGCAATTTATTTTCATTTCTTCGAGATGGCAGAAAAAAACGCATGTTTCTTAATGTTTAAATAGTCTACACATTTTTGTGATCATAATAGAAGCATTTGCACAACGAAATAACGCTGGGAAAGTTTAATATTAAAAAAAAAAAAAAAAAACATGCGATTTTGCAGACACACAGAGAAGATTCAAAAGGATCACATTTCGTTTGCCTTTGTGTGCATATAAAAGTGTCTTTCGTAACAAATTCTCAGTTGGCAGAAAAAAAAACGCAAGTTTTCTTAATGTTTAAGTAGTCTACATATTTTTGTGATTATTATAAAATCTTTTACACAACGAGATAACGCTGGGAAAGTTTAATATATTAAAAAAACGAGTTTGCAGACACACAGAGGAGAGGATTCAAAAGGATCACATTTGTGTTGCCTTTGTGTGCATAAAAAAAAGTGTCTTTCGTTACGAATTCTCAGTTGGCAGAAAAAAAAACGCAAGTTTTCTTAATGTTTAAATAGTCTACATATTTTTGTGATCATTATAAAATCATTTTCACAACGAAATAACGCTGGGAAAGTTTAATATATATATATATATAAAAAAAAACGAGTTTGCAGACACAGAGGAGAGCATTCAAAAGGATCACATTTGTGTTGCCTTTGTGTGCATAAATAAAAGTGTCTTTCGTAACGAATCGCAAGTGCCACAGCGAAGGAGAAGAAGAAAAAGCGGGCGGCGCCACTGCTTCATGTGAGTGCACAAGCAAATGCACAATACAGAGAGCCTGCTCTCGGTTTTATCCCATTTTTATTTTATTTTATTTTTTTATAATTTATCAGTCCGGCGCGGGGTGGCCCGACCCGACCCGAACGTGAATGCTTAACATTTTGGGCCCGAACTCGGGCACAAGATCTAACCTCTAAGAGATAGGACATAACATAACAATGGCTGAAGCGGAGAAAGAGGGAGCAAGAAAGATTCTTGATGCACCTAAGACATTGAAAGCTGACATCTGGAGACATTTTGGCTTCTAGGAGGTTGGTGGGAAACTTGACCAGAGTAATGCAGTGTGTAAAAAATGAAACATGACAATAATAATACAAATGGGGAAACCAAATCCATTGCATCACCGGAATTGCGCAGGGAAGATTTTTGAACGAACTTATATATTTTAAAATGCGCTGAATCGATTCGGCTTGTTGCCCGCATCAAATCGAATCGTCCATGCCCCGCATCGGGATGCATCGCCGCATCGATTATTGTTGACACCACTAGCTGCAGCTATCGAATATTTTAGTATTCGAGTATTCGACTGAAAATTCTATCGAATAATCGAGTAATCGGATAAAACATTTTTTTTTTAGGTAAGGAGCAATTATAAATATACATAAGAAAACAAGACATTTCATTTAATATTGAACCATTTTCAGTCGATCAATGTCTTTATTTTCGATGTACATTGTTGAAAACAGCCAACAATTGCATCTCAGAAGTGACTAGAAGAAAACAAAAATCAAACATTTTAACTGTTTTCACTCAAAAACTTCTAGATCTTATAAAAAAAAATCTTATTTCTTACCTAAAAATTTCATTACGCTTGATAACACACTAGGGCTGCAGCTATCGATTATTTTGGTGTAGTAGTTGATTAATCAATGAACTAGTTAGTTCGACTAATCGAGTAATCGGATAAACATGAAAAAATTTAAATACCTGAACTGGGCCTCAAACGGTATTAAAAAAAAAATGAATAAATAAGGATCTACATGTGTACAACAAAAGAACAATTGGCTAACTTACAAAGCAAACTTCCAGTGGCTTAAACGCTATAAGATACATTTTTTTTTTTTTTTTTTTAAATAATGCTCTTAACAAATGGCTCAGACACATATTCCCACAAAAATTGGCTAAATATACCTTTAACCCTTTAACACCTAAGCCTATTTTGGCCGAATTTGCATGCATTTGACGTTGTCTTTATATTTCAAAGAAAAAATTGTTCACAATGGCCAAGTTGGGTCCCTTTTTTAAGGACACCTTGAACTTCATGTCCAAACTGTTGTTTTCTTCACTGACCAATTATAATCCACATTTTGGACCCAAAAAGACAAAAAAATCCCAAAATATTTTTTCAAAATTTGTAATGTTGATGTCCCATTGACAACCAAACATGCTCGACCAAACGTTTTGAAACTTGATAATATTTATTCTACTTGTTAGGATAAACATTCAATAGAAAAAAATAATATTGAATAGTTTTATGTCTGACAATTCAACACAAACAGCCAGTATGGTCATAGGCGTTTTTGGCCTTTACACATACTATGACAAACGGGTTATATACAGTGCAAAATAGTGAGAAAAAATATATATATATATATATCATCTAACACAAAAAGGGTTTGGAGGATATCTCTTTGTGAAGTTAGGTATTATACCCATCACCTTATCTAAAGTATTTACGTACATGCAACCAAGCTTCTCGAACACTCATCTTTATAAAAATTTTCTTGAAGAAAAATGTATATAACATTGAAAAAAAGTATTTAAAAAATATTGACCAGTAGTTCAGTTCAATTCAAATTTTTCTGGCATACGACCCAATAAAGTTTTTTATTTTGCGAACTCAATAAAGCTTCTGCATGAACAGGTCACGGAGCTGCGTCACACACAACGTCACACAGCCTACGCCGTCCCGTTTGTGCGCTGCTGTCAGCCTGTCACTTCTACTCGTAGAAACGCCGACTCATCCCAGGAAAACAACGGCAAATACGGCTCATCTTCTTCCTTGGGTTAATGAAATAATGCATTAGCTTGCGCTAAATTTAGTTTTAGATTCATTCTGCACGTTTCAAAGTCGCTCGCTCAAACTGGCCGTTGTTTGCTTCAGCATGCCTCCTTTTCCTTAGTTGGCGCCTCGCTCGGAAATGTATTTAATTTTTTTTTTCAACAAATGTCCACATTCGGTTCATCCTTCTTGACATCACAACGACTCTTGGGATATGTAGTCTTTTGTGCTTCTTTCGGTTTTGAAAAAGGACAAGAAATGATGGAAGTATGGAGATAGATACATGGTCCATGCAGCGTTTTAATGCATATTTATGAGTGCAAGAAAACTATAAAACTCAAATGACAATATCTCCCGTTTTTCTTGGTCGATTGACTTCAAATAAAAACTGGTGTGGACATCAACTTCCGTACTTTCAAATGAGACCAACCAGCGGCACGTGGGTGACGTAATTACAGCGTGAAGGAGCTTCAAAGACGACATGGGTAAACGCGTCGCTGCCGACACGTTCGGTGTTAAAGGGTTAAACTAAATTACGAATGTATTAAAAAACATTAGCTCAAACAAAAACCTAGCTTATGTTGATCTTAACAGGGAGCAGCTGGATTTGGCCATGTAAAATGAGGCAGACTAGAGGGCAGTGTATCCACCCAAATCAATAAAACTAAATCCAAACACTTTCAAAAACAAACCATTACAACACCACTTTAATTAAACGAATACTCGAAGCAGCAAAATTTAATTCGAATCTTTTTTTCCTCATCGAATACTCGAGTTAATCGATTAATCGTTGCAGCACTAGTTTAGATTGTTATTTCTTTGTTTGTTTCTCATGATTCCATATTTTTTTCCTCAGAATGGAGTGATACCATATTATATTATATATATTATATATTATATATTTCCCTGCACTTGCTCTATAAAATTAACATTTACTGACCACCACAATGTTTTTTATTCATTTCTTTTAGTGTTTCTGAATGCTAAAGAGTTGCACTTTTGAACTAATTCATTATTTTTTCAAGCTTTTTATCTGAGTTTGTTCTACATGATAAAATGTCTGAGTGAGTGCTCGTCCGAGACTGGTGATTCCATACTTTTTGCTAGGGATTGTAGTACACAGAAAGCCCAGCTAAACTCAAATGTTGTTAAGCATTTGTAGATGTGGAGAGCATTGGCAGCGCAATAGAAAAACAACAGTTGAAATGCCTTGTTAATGGCAGAGTTCTCAGAAAAGGGCCAAACTGGTTTGCGCTGATAGAGGCACCTGACATAACCACTCATTTCGACACATGTATAAAAGACGAGGAGATGATGTATTGTAAGGCACAATGACATCATGTGGAAATCTAAAAAGGCAGTCTGCCCATTAAAAGAAGACATTTTTGCATAAAATAAAACCTTCAAACAGGTATGTAACATTTGTTTGCGTTTGCCTATGTACATAAACAGAGGAAGGCTTTAGCAAAAAAATAGTCCAATATTTTCATACTCATACAAAGTCTATTGTATGTGAAGCTATCCCCAATTATAAAGGCAAAGGAAAGTCCTTCGAAGGAATGCTTATTGAAAATTGGAGCAAATTTCTAGAGTTTTTGGATGATCTATGGAAAAGTTTCACGTTCTTAAACCAAAAAAAAACTTTCTTGGTGTTAATGTGTGCTACACTTACAGTAATTTTGCTAGCCTGGTTGAGAGCAGTGACCCAGTCCCTCATGTCTGTCACATCATTGGCTTGGAGGAAGTACCTTCGGGATACTGCGTTGATGACTGTGGGGAAGAAAAAAAAAAAACATCAATAGCAGTTCCATACCTTCCTACAATCACTGCCTTATCTCAGTTTAGCACATGTATAAATAATTTGGTTTTACAGTGTGTGACTGTGACTCAGTGGTTCCCCGAGGACTTACCAAAGCAGAACTCTGTCTTTGGCTTCTGCTTCCCTGTAGCTTCATTTACCTGACAGCAGAACAGAGTAAGTGTCAAACATGAGTTTGCTTTGAAGTTGAGGTTTCTACGAAAGATGCACACACTAGTAGGCATGTGCAGGTTACCAGTTTCAAGGTTTACTGTGGTATGAAAACTTCTCGGTTTCCATACATCAAAAATTTTCCGTCATAACGTAGTACAGTGAAGGAATCTGACCTTTAAGCCAGATTGCCTGAACCACGCCAGCCAAACCGCCGGAACCGCGGTAGTGCAATTCCAACGACCCAGGCCGGCAGTGTCCCTACAACCAGGCCAAAAGGCCGGCAGTGTCCCTACAACCAGGCCAAAAGGCCAAACTCTGCGCGTTCACATTAGTTTTAACTAGGGGTGTCAAACGATTAAAATTTTTAATCGAGTTAATTACAGCTCAAAAATTAATTAATCGTAATTCAAACCATCTATAAAATATGCCATATTTTTCTGTAAATTATTGTTGGAATGGAAAGACCGAGATTGATATATACATTCAACATTCTTTCTTTCTTTCTTTATTATAACAATAAATCAACAAGATGGTATTACCATTATTAACATTCTGTTAAAGCGATCCATGGATAGAAAGACTTGTAGGTCTTAAAAGATAAAAATAATAAATATATAAATAAATAAAATATATAAATATTTATAAAGATTTATAGAAAATAAATAAAAGATAATAACTAGTACAAGTTATAGAAGTTTTATATTAAAACCCCTCTTCATGTTTTCGTTTGAATAAAATTTGTAACATTTTCAATCAAAAAATAAACTAGTAGCCCGCCATTGTTGATGTCAATAATTACTTACACAATGCTCATGGATGCTGAAGCCTATAAAATTAGTCGCACCCAAGCGCCAGCAGAGGGCGGCAGAAAAACACAACAAGTACACCTTTCACTTTGCTGTCCTTTTAATATGTTTGAGTGGGGTATTTGTGCGTTAATTGCGTCAAATATTTTAACGGGATTAATTAAAAAAATTAATTACCGCTCGTTAACGCGTTAATTTTGACAGCCCTAGTTTTATTTAACCCCTTGTACTGACTCCAATTCAAAAGCTGGAAAAAGGCTTCGAAACACAAGTTGACAATTTATTCCAAGTCTGCAGCAATCATACAGCACAGAGAGACCCGGGCGAGGAAGCAAACTGGATGCACGGTCACCATATCAGAAGTCAACAAAATAATCCCAGAGAGAAATGACAACTATTAGTTAAACATTCGATCTTTTAAAGGCTCTGATGACATAAATGGCAGACATTGAGTGAATAACTAAAGAAATTGAAGACACCTTTTATAACTACATATTACATTCAGTTATGAAATTGTATTCACTGGAAATCAGGTCAAGAAACGCAGCGTTGTGAACATTCTCCCCATTATTTTCCCACTTCCATTACTGGTTTAAAAAGTGAAACAAGTGACTGTGGAGTTAGAAGTTCATATCTCTGATTTCAACTGTCCAGAGAGAAGCTGTCAGCATTGAAGCCAGATGTGATTATCTCTGCTCAAGTCAACATCTGGAATTTGTCAGCGACTCTTTTGCAGCTAAACTCTGCATGTGACCATTAGCTACAGCTGCAGATAGATCAGATTGTTTCTATCTGTTGGACTGCACGAAAGCCATCTCCGTACGCCCACTGGAACAATCATTAGGTACACATGCACATTCCAAGCAGACATCAGATACAAACGCGGCAGCAAATATTTTGTCTTTACAAAGAGAATAGAGATGGAGGTAGAACCAGAAGTTGACACAAACAGCAGATGTTAAGATAATCACTGGAAAATACTTGAGCCAGCTTGCGAGGGGTAGGGAACTTGGAGAATAAAACTTATCAAGTACTTTGATAAAACTTTGACCGTATTAAATCAATGGGCACAATAGGACATGCGATTGTTTAATAATTATTATAATTTTTTTAAATGTAAGCTTTTGTTTTCTTCATAAAAGCAGCAATTGTGCAGAGACATGGCTACCTGGATCCCTTACACCAATCTTCATTCTTCACAGATAAACCCCCTTTAGCCTGGATTAAACGGTATTATAATGAATACTAGGGATTAAGCCTGTCGCAATATGCAATAATTCCATTTATCGCGCGATAAATAAAAATGAAAGCGGTAATTTTTCCACTGCGATTTATCGCCTCGCGTGCACGTGTGTGCGCGCGTGCGGCAGACGTGCTGTTAAAAGTTCGGATTCCTCGTTACTAGGCATGTGCCGGTTACCGGTTTCACGGTTTACCGTGGTGTGAAAACGTCGCGGTTTCAAAACCACTAAAATTTTCCGTCAGACCGTATGACGGTATTCGCTATTTTTCTTGTGTCAAAAATGCAGCCAGAAGCGGCTTGGCGCAGCAGCGCTCACCCCCTCCCGTTTGTTGCTGTGTGTGAGAGTGATGCTATCGGCTACACAGCCAGCTAACCCAAAAACAATTACTCCAAACATAAGGCGTACTGTTCTTCAATTTATTGAGCTCTCAAATCGTGGTAAGTTTAATATACAAAATGATTACATTTAAAATGTTGTACAATTAGATTTTTCCATGTGAGTAGCTTCCACAGATTAGCACCATGGAAAAAGTTCGCCAAAAACAAAAGACACATTTTCCTTTCAAATATACAAACTAAGTAAAAGCTTACAAAGATGAATGTTAGCCTAGGCTCAGCTGGGAGCGCAATTTCGTTGAGTGTTACAGCCGCAGAGTGAGAAAACAAGCTTGATTCGCTTGAATGAAGGGGAAAAAAATGATAGCATCAAAGATCGCTAATTGCGAACGATGATCTTGCCCTAAGCACAAATCCACGTTCGCTGGATCAAAGTGAGGTCTCACTCCCAATGGGGTTTTTTTTTTTTTTTAGATGAAACCTTTCCACAACAATATTGACATTTTAACTAACTTATACATTTTTACCTAACTTATGAATTCCTTATGTTCTTTTTAACACAAAGGCATGACATCATGTGGACTAGAGTTGACACAGTGGCTGAAAATGGCGAAACTTCACTTAAGCTTTTCCACCCTCAAAAAAAAGTCATGCAGTATAAATTTTTAAAAAGTTTATTCAGAAGTGTTTTTACTTTATAGAAATTATTTTGTTCTTGCGGTAATCTTGTGCCACTTGAGCTGTGGCTGTGAGTATAGTCTATAAGTTATATTTATTTAATTTTATTTTTTAAAAAAATGTATTGATAATTTATTTATTTTAATATATTCATGTTCCAATTTGTAACTATGGTCTGGAAAAAAAAAATCCTGTTCAATGGAAAAAAGTTTTTTTTTTTTTTTAACCCATACATCTCAAAATTTTTGGGAGCTATAATTGCAATACCGTGATACTGTAAAACCGCGGTATTTTTGCTCACGGTTATCGTACCGTCAAAATCTCATACCGGCACATGCCTACTCGTTACCAACTGCGCAAAATGCATCTTCGTTCCAGGTCCTGCAAAAACTAGCGCCGGAGCCAATCGTTCCCATTATATGCTATTGCTCAACGTATACCGGCCGCATCAGTGCTCCGGAGTGACTGTGGACCATCTACGGCACGCCGGTGTTGTTGACGTGTGGGCGCTCCCGTCAGGAGTGACATTTCACGCGGGGCGGCGATTTTTCGGCACAACGCCGGATATTTACAACGAAGTCCGCCAAAACATTGTTACCGACTTGGCTGCGACGAACAACCTCGCTTTGACAACGAACAGCTGAATGAAATTAAGAGCGCTATGCTTCAAACGCGTCCTGTTTATGAAAGTCGATTGTCATATGCTGGTTTTGTGTAGTAATGAGCAGACGTGACTTCAGCGGCGCTTGCTAACTTTTTTAATGCGCCCACACACTAGATATCATTAAATGGCAAACTAGATGTGCTACGTCCCATGCCATTGGCTACGTGAGCCCAGAGTGATTATGGGAGACGTAGTCCATATACTACATCGATGAATTCTAAACTGTCATGACTGAATGGAAGTTAAGAAGGCCAAATCAATCCATACCAGGGACTATAGATAATGTTGCAAATATTGTTAATTCAGTACGTGACACAGATGGATTCGGACCACAAATAGGATGTCTTGCTCATGTAGTAAACCTAGCTGCTAGGAGAGCTGTAGCAATCAACAGTGTGCCCTGCCTCACTTTGCAAACAGTAAAGATTGTTCTCAGCACTTTTATACAAATTTTTTTCAGATCAGTAAGAAGTAAGCACATAAATATTTTGCACTAAAATGCATGTTTCTATGATGGCAATTTAATTTTTGCTCGTTAGCAAAAACAAAAAACAAAAAAAACAACAAAAAAAAACGAAACAAAAAATATAATTGTTATTTTTTTTACAGAGCATTAAATGTATTGAATCGGATCCAAAATCGTGTCCCCCGTATCAAAAATCATACCGAACCATGACTTAACTGTATCGTTGCATCCCTATGGAACACCATTGCAGAAGCTATGACGGGAAAAGTTTTCATTTGCCTGAATGCTTAAGTTATTAAGTGCAAATTTTTTTTTTTTTAAACACATTTTATTTATTCTGTGTTTCTGTGCGGTATCAATATTTTTTATTTTTACTTAAGAGGGATGGTCTATTGTTTTTAGTTGCGATTTCTTAAAAAGTATTTTTGAATTTGAGAGTAAATATTTATCGCGTTTAAATTGGTGTACTTGATCTATTAATATATACAGTACACTGCATTTTCACTGTTATTGTAAGTTGGTTAAAAAAAATATTGGGGGGGGGGCGCAATAATATTGCATATCGCAATAATTTATGAGAATAATTATCGCACACTAAAATTTGTTATCGCGACAGGCCTACTAGGGATGTCCCGATCGCATAGTTTTGCACCTGAGTGCGGGTACAAGTCACCTGATTTTGAGAATCTACGATACCGAATCCCAGTCCGATAACAAAAAAAAAGGTATTTTTTTTGCTTTGACACTCACGCTGCCGAGAACAGCCTCTCACTTAAACAATGTATGAGTTGCTACAGTACACTTCAGACTGTGTGTCAAGCCACAGACTTCATAATGATAGTGACGGGGCGCGGGGCCGATTAATAGCAGGCTTTCCCCTATATATTAAAAATCGTAGCGCTGCGCCACACCAAAATAAAAGGCGCCACACGTTGCAAATGAGATTTTTTTTTTTTTTTTGGAATATCTTCTAAATATTAATTTGTATTACTCAACATGACGTCTAAATGGATATAAGAAGCTCATTTTTACGCACTATTTGCCATAAATCGTCTGAAATAGCACGACAAACACAAATTGTTCCTTTACACACTTTATCTTGAAAAGCGCATCCGTTCTCCTACTGAAAGTTTGCGCCTCGAGTACATCGGTGCGGGGATCGAAAGGGGAGAAAAATCCACAGAGAGGCATTTGAAGTTAATAAATTTACTTCAGTCCTATACTGTAAAAACGACCTTCATATTGACATTGACGTAACATTTAAGTTCTTTATGGCGCGTCTTTGACCCGAATCGTCGCCTCCTAGCATAGCATTTGCTCGGCGCTGACGTCACTCGTAATTTCAGATGAGGATTTCGAAGTACAGCTTTTTGGAAAGACAAAAGTTCCTGAATACGAGGGTCCGCGAACAAAATGACAGTTATTGTTGTGGTGATCTAGGCCGTCGCGTTCCTAAATAATTAATTAGCATCTGAAGCTAATTAAATATTTCAGAACGTGAGGCTCACGCTCCCCAGATACGAAGATATTAGCTCTCACGTTCTGAGGAGTAGAAATAAAGAAATGGTTATGGCAAGCGGTGTATTTTAATGTTTATATAAAGTTTTCAAATGAGGCAAGATCACAGCTGGAGACGAAGATCAGGAAAGTGCACAGTTCAGCGTAGGAGAACTCTCAACTAAGAAAAAAAGGAAAACAGAATCTAGCAGGGAATCAACATGGACAGAAATGGCAAAGTTCAAGCCGTGGCTGTACCATACAAATCAAGGTGAGTGTTAAGAATCCTGCACCTAATATTTTAGTCATAAATTCATAATTGTATTATTTTACCTTAAATTCTGGTGTTGAAAAAGGTTCGTTGTCTATAACCTGGCATATTCCTTATACAAAAAATTACAAGACGGATGGCGCATTTACATTGAAAGAAGTATTTTTCATCTCATTGAAACAAATCATGATTTGCACTAACAATCAGAAAAGTAACTCCAACAAAGACTTCAGTTTGAACTGAAGTCGGATTGACTAATGTAAATTAGACATATTTGATTTTCTTATTCCTGTGTAGGTGAAGACAGACTTGAGAATCAGGGGCACCTTGCAGCACGCCTCACTAAAAATTGACCATTATCTCCGTCAAACCTGACCGAGTGGAAACACAAAAAGCTTTTTACGTTGAAAATTCTTTTGAACAAACGCTTAACTCCCTGAATTCTTTATAAATATGGACGTAAAACAGTGTTGATTCTTGGTTAAAAGCAAAAGGACAGTTTGCATTTATTTTGTGTAAATATGTCGAATGTGCTGCAAGTCACTGTGGCGCCGCCTTGTCACCACAAAGAGCTTTTTCAGTCTCGATTATTTGTTAAAAGAGCAAAGAACCAGGCAGTTAGCATTTATTTTACGTACATATGTCAAATGTGCTGCTATTCTTTAAGCCGCTGTAGCGCCACCTTATCACCACATTGAGCTTTTTTCTGTTGAAAATTCTTGTGAATAAATGTTTAAATCCCTGAATTCTCAATAGATATGGACGTAAAACAGTCTTGATTCTTGGTTAAAAGCAAAAAAAATGTGCGGTTAGCATTTATTTTACGTAAATATTGCGAACTGACACCAATGCAGTAGCGGCTAATTCCTTCCATTGATTTTTTTTAACGTTTCAAAATGCATGCATGGTACGAAAAATGAAATAATTTGAACAAATCACTCCTGAGACAATGCTTCCTGTTTGTATACGGTACAGTTTTCGTGCTTTTTCAACCTAAATCTGGCGTTAGATTGCTGCGTGTGTGTGATTGAGAATAACTCCTCGTGATGTGGGCAGGCCCCCTACTTGAAGGCGTGGTGCAGTGGATGACGGACGTGACCCGTCAATATAATTATGAAGTCTATGACCTCGCCTAACGATGATTAACACTAGAGCTGAAACGATTATTCGAATAATTCGCGTATCTCGATTTTAAAAATTGATTGAGGCATTTTCTCCGCCTGGAGGAATCGTTTGCTAGCTCTTAAGCATGAAGTTTTGCCAGGACAACTTTTGATGCGGCACAACGCGCTGACGTCATGTGCATAGAGAAAGAAGAGAGTGGCGGCGGATACATTTTATTTTAACCGCACATGAATATAGAGGTAACGACGAAAAAACAGAAAATGTCCAAAGTGCGGGAGCATTTCAAGCTGGAGACCAAGGCGAACACTGTTTCATGTATTCACTGTAAGACAGCGCTTGCACACCACTACCCCTGCCCAGCCCCGGCTTCCGCACCCCCAGCTAGACCCCGCTTGATTACCTTTCTTTTTTTTTTTATTATTATTATTATTATTTTTTTTTAAAACCTGTCCTGTTCAGCTGTTTGACACAGAGAATGGAAGTCTAAGTGCCCTAGTGTTGTATCGGTCGCGAACGATTCGTTCTTTTTGAACGAATTGTTTGCGTGAACGAGACCGAACTAATCACCATCTGCACTGATTCGTTCTATGAAGTTGGTGGCGCTTGTTCGCTGCGTGGGAGGGCGTTGAGCAAGCGGCAGCGTCTTCTGACATCGCACACGACCAATCAGACGCCAGCCTCATCGCGGGCAGGGGAGGGAGCGGAAACAGAATCATGGCGTATGTCACTCATTTCCACGTGTGGCCAATAAGCAGCCAGCGTGCAGGCAGGGGGGAAAGACTGAGTTTTGTCACTTCCCGTTCAGTGATTCGGTCCTCCGGTTCCTGACCTAGCTTGCTGCTAACTTGACTTTCCAGTAATGACTATGCGGTGAACGAGTCATAAAATGAAAGGAAACGACTTTGTCACATATTTGTTAACGTGGAGCCTATCAAATGCTGCTCAAAAAGACAAAAACACCACACAAATCTAGCGAGCATGGTTTAGTGTTCTACTTTTCTCAACAGACTCGGGACTGTGCCTATGACGATATACTATCAAATTTACAGTAATTTAAAACACGCGTAGCTGCGAGGCAAGCAAAACCTGAGCTGCGGTCGCGTGACGGCAGTGAAGCGGGCAGAGAACTGTCACTATATGGAGGCTTCATGGCAGCGATATGTACCTCATATGTGCACAGAAAAAAAAAAATATTTAGTATGATCACCATAATACTGATTTGCAATGAAACTGTATATACATGTCAATTTTTTCCGAGTGTTTTTTTTTTTTTTTTTTTTTCGTGTCAGAGGGTGTCGGTTGGTTTGACAAATTATGTCAATCCGTCCATCATGTGCTACTCAAGCGCCCCAAAAACAAAGCGCGCGGACACGGGAGATGTCGCAATATGTCTACATTTTTCTTAACAGACTAATGAGAGTAGAAAGGCGAAATCATAAAGCAAACAATTATTTCTCGTCAGCATTTGACGATCTGAGATGCGGGGACGACAGGGGAGCTGACCGGATTATTTTATTTATTAATACCAGTGCAAAAATTCAAAACGATCATCTTAATAATAAAAAACAAAAATACAACAGAGCGAGAGGTTAATATGATGTGTTGGCCGTTCCATAATTAGAAATTAAACTTTCGATTTATTTTTATTTTCGTGACAGCAGGCATGCCGCGTTGGCTGTTAGCAGCAGCATTGTATATGTGAGCAAGATCATGCTAAAGAAAGTCCGTGCGCCCCCGACCCCAAACCCCGACTTCCCCCTCAAAAGGAAAATGTTTAACCGTGTCCTAATTCGAAATGCAAGCACGAGCCATGACTTTGAGCCCATAGAACTAGGACAGACGACGCGGAAGTTCTCCCTCGCTTTTGCAGCAGCGGGAGGGAGACGAGGCTGTCTCTGAGAGCAGAATGATATCGCCTGTCACTCATTTCTGAAACTACGACGAGTGGTCAATGTGCAAGAGAGGGAGGGACCAAGCAATGTCACTTCCCGTTCAGTTATACTGCGAAGCGGTCTTTGGTGATTCGTTCGGCAACGTCACTTCCCGTTCACTAACCGAACGATTCATTTGGGTGGGGAGGGAGATGAGGGGGGCGAACGATTCGTTGAACGATTCGTTTGAACGAATCGTTTTACTGAACGAACCGGAATGGATTCGTTTACTCAAGTGAACGACAGATCCCGTCACTAAAGTGCCCGGATTCTGAACAGTTTTAATGTTTCACATTGAGAGTCTGACATACTCCCATTGTGATCATTCAAAATACCTTTTTATTATGACAAAGCAGCGAACAGGAAGGGATTATGGGGGGACAGAAGAAAAGAAATACAAGAGAAGAAGGAAAAGAAACACATACACAAACAACAACTAGAAATACATTGAACATCTAAACTAGTTACTAATATGCTGGTGCTATCGTCAGCGAGATGTATTTCCGGTTTACACCATGTGGGGGCCTATTGGCCAGTGAAAGAGGAGAATGGGGGTGGGGGTGTCTATAAGCCTATAAGCTAAGTGATTGAAAGGGGTAGAGTGTACACAAATCAGTTCTGTGATCTAGAACCCAGTAATCGTGTGAATCTCTTATGAGTGTAAGCCCGTTGGCGACCAACCCTACGCCGCTGCATCGCCAATCCCGGCACCGGGACCCCCGACCCGAGCATGCCCTACCACATCCAGCAGCACGCAGGCCCCACCGGGCGCGCGACAGCCACGCAGACGGGCGGAGAAGCCGCGCGGGCCCCCACCCAGCCAGCCCGGGGAGGGAGGGGGGTGGGGGGCCATGCGCAGCCCATCCCTCCTCCCGCAATCCAGCAAAGGAGCCATCGTCCCCCCCCCCCGGGACCCAGGGTGGTCCCCCGGGCCACCCGCGCACCCATCAACCGGCCTTCAGGGATGGCAGGAGGGGACGCATCACCAACCCCACGCCTACACCCACCCCCGCCCGCCCACCCGGGCCACGAGCCACAGCCGCAGCCCCCCAACCGGCACGCACGCCACGGGACCCCCAGCGGCCCACCAAGCCCCAGGCAAGGCAGGGTCCCCCGCCGGTGCAGGCGACACCCCGCTGATACACCGGAGCCCAGCCAGCGACCCGCGACGGAGCGCAGGGCGGATGCCCAGCCAGAGAAGAGAGGGGAAGGCGGAGGCAGGAGAACGCCCAGGAACTGCCACGGGGCGATGCAAGATCGGAGACCCGACCCCCCAACCTACTCCCGCGGCCGGCAGCCGAGGCAGAGGGGAGGCCACACCCCAGGAGCCACGCCATATAGAAAAGTGTGGGACCCACCTACCACCCCATTACTGTGGCTGCCAGGTTCCCGACTGGCAGCCATCACCCAGCACCGTGATGGGGGTGTGAGGGGAGGGTAGTGCAATGTATGCATTAAAATAGGAGAGCTTGGCTTGGGGCAGTGGGACCGCAGCATGGAGCTTCTGCCCAGCCGCCCGTCCCACCGCCCTTTGCCAGAGCTCTCCTGTGGAGTATGATGTGTGGTGCATTTAAAAAAGGTGCAGAGATGGCGGGGCCTGTGGTGAGGAGGCAGCCGTGAGGTACCCCCACCCCCAACAGGTCCCAACCATCCCACAACCTTGGTGTGTGGTGCATTAAAAACAGGGGGGAGCCGGGCCGGGACTGTAAAGCCCCGTCCCAACTCTCCCCGGAGAAATGTATGAGCATGTAAGTGCCAGGGTGAAAAATATTCAAGTGAGAAGTGCGTGAGTTAAGAGGCAGGCTCCCGCGGGCGTGGCCCCGTCCACCAGAACCACCGGCCGCAGGACGGAAGAGGCGTCAGGGCCCCGATCAATCTCCGCCCCAGACCACCCATGGCGCCTCCGCGACCGCCCACCCCCCTCCCACCCACCGAGCACCCACCCCGCACTCCGAGCAGGCGCCACACCAAGCGCCGGCGACCAGGGGACGTCCACCCCACCGGCAAGGGACAGCAAGCCTGACCCAAGGCCCCGCGGGCCCCAAGAGGCCCCGCCAATGACCCCGCCGGCCGGGGGGCAGCAGCGGCCGCCGCGGCCCAGGGAGGCGGACAGGGCCGGAAGCAGACCAAGGGGACGGAAGCGCACCCCCCACAACCCACCCCCGGGCCAGGAGGGGCGCGCGGCATGACACCAGAGGGCACCTCCCCGGCACCCGGTACAGGGAGACGCGGCTCCGGCCGGGCGGACCTGGGAGGGAACCATGGCTGCCGCATGCACCCCCCGGCCCCCACCCCAACTCCACCCCACCCCACCCCGCTCGATTACCGCCCCCGAAACCCAGGCGCCACAGCGCGACCCGCCCGCCTAGCCCCCGTTCCACTGAAGGCACCACATTTACACCGAAAGCGAAGGAGCAATACTCAGGACAAGGTAAAATGAAGTTAACATAGCGCTAATAAATAGGATCAACTTTACGGTACCTTGCTAACGAAATGTTAGCCCTGGGGAGGGCTAGGTTTCTATTAATTATGACTACTGTCGATGCGTGGCTAACGTGTCTTTCATACAGGCTTTATTTAATATATAGAAACACAGCACTGTAGAGTGATGAGGGTGTAAAATAAAAACATAATAGAGCTAACTGTCAATTTTAGCTTGGTAGTTATTGATGGATAAAACGCTAAGTAGCACTGGGGCCTAATGTGCTCCAATACCATACATTTATTTTGTCCATTGGAAAAACTCAAAATTGTATCAGGACTTACAATTTAGACTTAAACTTCACTAGAACTTAAAACTAGCTTGACACAAATGGAAATTCAATTGAAACACGTGGGAAAGCACCGTGTGTTATCAAGCTTAATGACATTTTTATGTAAGAAATAAGATTTTTTATATAAGATCTTAAGTTTTTTTGTGTTTTTGTTATTTTCAATGTATATTGTTGAAAACAGCCAACAATTGCATCTCAGATGTAACTAGAATAAAAAAAAGACTAATTCACTGCTTTCACTCAAAAAAAAACTTTAGATCTTATTTAAAAAATATATATAAAAATGCCGTTACACTTGATGACACACATCACTTAAAAGTTAGGATTTTTTCCCACGTGTTTCAATTGAATTTGTGACAAGCCATTTTTAAGTTCTAGTTAAGTGTTAAGTTAGTCTAAACTGTAAGTCCTGATAGGATTTTGAGTTTTTGCAGTGTCAAAAATAAATGTATGATACAGGCTGTATTGGATTACATTAGGGACCAGTGCTACTTGGTGTTTTATCCAGGAATGACTACTGAGCTAAAATTGATAGTTAGCATTATTTAGTTTTTATTTTACACCATCACTCCACATTGCTATGTTATGTTAAAGCATGTATGTAAGACACGTTAGCCACGCATCGACAATGGTCATAAATAATAGAAACCTAGCCCTCCGCAGGGCTAACGTTACGTGAGCTAGTAACAGTAACGTTAATCTTATTTATTAGCGTTTAGCATTCTTTATTAGCGCTTAGCGCTGTACTGCTTTAAGATGGCGGCTGTTTACTAATACTGCGGCCGAGTCTGTCATTTCGCATCTAGTTCAACATACATGTGATCCCTATGAGACTCATCAGACGCTACCTGCTACCAACATAGCATCGTGCGGGCTAGTATTTAGCAACGTCGGAGTCGTATGTAGCGGCTGTCGGCTGCAGTAAGTTTTTTTTTTTTTGCTTCTTCCTCTTCGCACGTGACATCAGCGTGTTGTCCCTTTGTTTCTTCCTCTTCGCACGTGACATCAGCGCGTTGTCCCGCATTAAAAGTAGTCCGAGCAAAACGTGATGCTTACAGCTGTCAAAATAAATGATTACTCGAGGTGAATAAAATTACTCGGATCAGTTTTTAAACTCGAGTTACTCGAGTTGCTCGAGTATTCATTTCAGCTCTATGTCCAATTACTCGATCAATCAATGAAATTTTCGGTAGAATACTCGATTACTAAAATATTCAATAGCTGCAGCAACACATTTGTGCCTTTGATCGTAGCGCTACCGAGGGGTCTCTGGCCAGATCAAAGCTACAAACCTGTCAATCATCGTTAAACTTTAAGTACCAAACGCCAGCTGCACTGGTGACCAAGAAAACCAGTTTGGTCACACAGCTTTTCAGGAGTGAGCGTGAGAGGCTGTACGAGCATGTAGCAAAAAAATAAAACAAATATATTTTTTAACTAAAAACCCAATCCTTCTCACCCGATTTTGATCCTCTGAAAAACGGTGCGATTTTCAATCATGTGATCGGATCAGGACATCTCTAATGGATACAACGTGATCATAGTGAGTCAACCAAAGTCTTCCCAAACAGAGCTATTCAAGTCTGGTGAAAATTCTTCTAGTTTTAATGTCGCAATATACAGTATACTTTATATCGTAATATATCACAACGCCCCAAAAAGTCACAATGTCCGTTTTTTTTCCTATATCGTTCCGCTCTAGTAGCAGGTCTTAAGTGTTTAGAAAAGTTGGTTAGAAAAGTGTTTTTGCCAAGCGGAGACTAGGCAGCGGCTCGATGAAACAGCTCCGCTGACCCGGGGATGTGCATGGATGTTCACAGGTGCATGTTTGCGCAGAGTGTTCGACCCAAAGTCTCCCTATTGAAGGTAAGAAAGAGGGCTTTTAGGGGCAGTCTCTTAAGATTTCAGGGCTCTGTGTACTCATCAGGGGATTGGTGGAGCATGCATGGAGGAGAAAAAGTATTTCAAATTAACTCAAAATACAGTTGTGGTCAAAAGTTTACATACACTTGTGAAGAACATAATGTCATGGCTCTCTTGAGTTTCCAGTTATTTCTACAACTCTGATTTTTCTCTGCTAGAGTGATTGGAACAGATACTTCTTTGTCACAAAAAACATTGAACATGAAGTTTGGTTCTTTTATGACTTTATTATGGGTGAACAGAAAAAAGTGATCAAATCTGCTGAGTCAAAAATATACATACAGCAGCGCTAATATTTGTTAACATGTCCCTAAGCCATTTTCACTTTAATTAGGTGCTTTTGGTAGCTATCCACAAGCTTCTGGCAAGCTTCTGGTTGAATCTTTGACCACTCCTCTTGACAGAATTGGTGCAGTTCAGTTAAATTTGATGGCTTTCTGAAATGGACTTGTTTCTTCAGCATTTTCCACAAGTTCTCAATGGGGTTTAAGTCAGGACTTTGGGAAGGCCATTCAAAAACCTTAATTCTAGCCTGATTTAGCCATTCCATTACCACTTTTGATGTATGTTTGGGGTCATGGTCCTGTTGGAACACCAACTGCGCCCAAGACCCAATCTTCGGGCTGATGACTTTAGGTTATCTTGAAGAATTTGAAGGTAATCCTCCTTCTTCATTATCCCATTTACTCTCTGTAAAGCACCAGTTCCATTGGCAGCAAAACAGCCCCACAGCATAATACTACCACCACTGTGCTTGACGGTAGGCATGGTGTACTTGAGTTAAAGGCCTCACCTTTTCTCCTCCAAACATATTGCTGGGCATTGTGGCCAAACAGCTCGATTTTTGTTTCGTCTGACCACAGAACTTTCCTCCAAAAGGTCATGTCTTTGTCCGTGTGATCAGCAGCAAACTTCAGTCGAGCCTTAAGCTGCCGCTTTTGGAGCAAGGGCTTCCTTCTTGCACGGTAGCCTCTCAGTCCATGGGGATGCAAAACACGCTTGACTGTGTGTGTGTCTGAAACCTGTGTTCCAGCAGCTTCTAATTCTTGGCAGATCTGCTTTTTGGTGATTCTCGGTTGAATCTTCACCCTCCTGACCAATTTTCTCTCTGCAGCAGGTGATAGCTTGCGTTTTCTTCCTGATCGTGGCAGTGACAAAACAGTGCCATGCACTTTATACTTACAAACACTTGTTTGCACTGTTGCTCTTGGGACCTGCATCTGCTTTGAAATGGCGCAAAGTGACTTTCCTGACTTGTTCAAGTCAATGATTGTTCAAGTCAATAATCACTCACAAGAAATTGCGATTCGTGTTGCTGTATGTATATTTTTGACCCAGCAGATTTGATCACTTTTTCTGTTCACCCATAATAAAGTCATAAAAGAACCAAACTTCATGAATGTTTTTTGTGACAAAGAAGTATCTGTTCCAATCACTCTATCAGAGAAAAATCAGAGTTGTAGAAATAACTGGAAACTCAAGAGAGCCATGACATTATGTTCTTCACAAGTGTATGTAAACTTTTGACCACAATTGTATCTTGTATAGTCCCTTTAACTATAAGGAAAATATCCATTTCAATTTTTGCCTTGTAGGAGATTGTTTTGACCGTTTGCGCATGAGCAGTACTACCTGAAAAATTTGAATATCAAGTACAAGTTTTATTTAGGTTATTCAACATTAAAAACCAACACATTTCATTGAGGCATTACACGCATATTAACATACAGTATGTCAAGCAGTTCCTTGTAACTTTGCTGAATAAGATTTTTCCGCTTACGAAACCACAAACCCACAAACTTAGAATTTAGAATACTGTGAAAGTCTTCAGTTTTGCCCACGGTTCGCACATGTGTAATTCAAAACACCTGCAAAAGGGTCTTGAGCTTTTAAGAAGTCACTCTTGGGTTGCCAATCTGAGATGACACTCTAATTTTCTGAATAGTACTGTACATTTATGTTATCAGCTTGAATTCCCATAGCTATGTCTGGTTTTCTTCAGAACAGTGATTTCCAAAAAGGGTGCGGTAGCACACAGTGTGCTGTGGGAGATCATTTTGGATGCTATGCGAAATTATCTTAAATTGATCAATTTATAATGAATGTATATTTGTTAATCTACCAACAAGTGACATACAGGAAAATGACATTCTCTTCCGTTAGATGGCAGAAGACACAATAAACCTGCGTATCCACCGATTCACAAGTCTTCCTGTAAGATTTCAAACTTAAGTTGTGAGAAAATTCAGATGAAATCATGAACATTTTTTTTAACAACTAACAAAACTACATGGAATTTGTTGAAATCCACTCCATCGACTAATCAAACCCTCGCTAGCTTGAAGATTAAGCCCGATTTTAAAAATCCTGAACTTCCCCCTGTCAAATACTGTTCCAAATCTACAAATATGGACATCTATTAGGGGTGTGCCATCTTGGGCACCCCACGATTCGATTAGATTATGATTCAGGGTGCTACGATTCGATATTTGAACGATGATCACGGTATTGACGATGATCACGCTTATCGCGATTATCACGACTATCATGATTATCGATGCATCGTACATTACTGATTAATAAAGTAGCCAAACAAATTTATGTCCATTACTTATTTAAAATCGATGGAAACCTGCCCATACAACAAAAAGCTGCCCTTAAGCAGTTTATTTATTTATTTATTTTTACAAGAAAGTGCAAAAACATTAACCATTTTAAAGGGAGTACATATTTCTCTCAACAGTACAATAAAATTTACACTGTTGGAATGAATTCCACATTTTCTGGACACAAAGTGTCCTCAGATATAAGACTTTTTTTTTTTAACCAATATACTTTGTTTTCACAGTGTTACCTCCCTTGTGTCACTCTTGGAGTGACAGGTGGAAATCACAACTGCACTTGATCACTTTTAACTTTTTTAGCGTTTATTGCAGAGCACATTAAAAAAAAAAACACCGCCACACACACACTCATTACAGCGCGCGTACTTTCTTCTCTCCCTGCCCGCCCACGTGCACACACGCCTGTTGGCTCCCAGGCAGCACTTGCAACAAGATTTCTGTACTATTTCGCATGTTTGTAGTGTTACCGCTGTACTTAATCATGGTTTTACACGTTCTGCGTATGAAATACACATTAGCGAATTAGCTAATTAGCTTAGCGCTCGGCGCTAACTATTAACATCTCAAAAACGACAACAATAAAGGCTACACAGTACAAGAGGGTTCGTGTACTCACCTCTTATAGACGCACACAGGTTTTAGCAACACACTCATGACATTTTTCAATTGAAATGCTTTAAAACTACAGCTGGACATCTGAAAGACAAGGTGCAACAAACTATCTCTCTTCCCCTCTTGCCTTAAAAATGAACTTGCGCACAAAAGCACGACCGCCGGGTCACACTGTGCCTGCCTGTCTCATACAAAAAATTATTTTCCAGTCTTTTAAAAAGGAGTAAATCTCTCTCCCAGTAACCAGGAGCATCCATCATAACGTTGTGCGTGCGTCCAGTAACAGTGTCCGTGCGGCTGACGTGTCTTGAATTTCGTTCCGCTACGAGCGCCTGTCATAAAGTTATGAGGGAAAATCATCGTTTTTGAATCTTTATGAATAGTAATCGAATCGTCACGTGTCGAATCGCGATGTATGTAATAATTAGGGCTGTCAAACGATTAAAAATTTTAATCGAGTTAATTACAGCTTAAAAATTAATTAATCGCAATTAATCGCAATTCAAACCATCTATAAAATATGTCATATTTTTCTGTAAATTATTGTTGTAATGGAAACTTAAGACACAAGATGGATATATACATTCAACATACGGTACATAAGGACTGTTGTTTGTTTATTATAACAATAAATCAACAAGGTGGCATTAACATTATTAACATTCTGTTAAAGCGATCCATGGATAGAAAGACTTGTAGTTCTTAAAAGATAAATCTTAGTACAAGTTACAGAAATTTTATATTAAAACCCCTCTTAATGTTTTCGTTTTGATAAAATTTGTAAAAATTTTCAATCAAAACATAAACTAGTAGCCCGCCATTGTTGATGTACAATAATTACTTACACAATGCTCATGGGTGCTGAAGCCTATAAAATCAGTCGCACCCAAGCGCCAGCAGAGGGCGGCAAAACTCCATAAAACACAATTAACAACTGGGCATTTCACTGGACTGTCATTTGAATCTGTCTGAGCTGGGCATGTGCGTTAATTGCATCAAATATTTTAACGTGATTAATTTAAAAAATGAATTACCGCCCGTTAACGCGATAATTTTGACAGCCCTAGTAATAATCGATTTTTTTTAAACTTCTCTAACATCTATATTCTCACAATGCTAAAATATGGACACTAATATGGAGGTTTACCTTCGAAATGTATGTTAGTCTTAGGCTGCCAACAAAACTTGCTCCACTGGGCAGGTTCTGCATGACAAACAGACACACAGTCACACACAGATGTGTCACAGAGTCACAGTCCAAGGTTACCCTGGCTCGTATTGGTCACTTCCTTTTACCGTTTGTTCAAATGTGTTGTGTCATACAATGCGCGACGCACCTGAGGGTTGTCCATGTACCACAGCAAAGCATTCCCCTGTGTGTCCAGGATGAAGTAACGCCTCTGGAAACGGCTGCTGTTCTCTTTCTCTTCAATGTCCAGGAAGCCACACACGCGGTTCAGACGGTCCACGTACGGCATGCTGCCGCTATCACATATCACTGGGACACAAACAATGCATGTATAGACCAAGACCTCAATACACATGTGCGCACACACAGGAAGTGAGAGAGCAAGAGCATCTCACACTCAGCAGTTTTTCATGTGACGTGATTGAGGCTGAGCAGCAGCTAAAGCCCGAGGCATGCTCAGGCCCTCCACCAAAGCCAAAAATTACAGACTGCACTCAAGATCTGCACACATTTCCATTGGCCAGACATCAGGCTGTTGGTAATGGAAGTGGTGGTGGAGGGGGTAGCTGCGTAAAGATTCTGAAATGTATTCATTAAGACAATGCCATGCGTGTGAATCAGACAGTCAGCCAATAACTTTGGTATGCTGAAGATATTTAGTGGTGTTAAGTATGGTGTCATCCACACGCACCCACGCAAAACACACAGTCTTGAGGCGCGAGGCACATGAGTGGCAAGTTGATTCTTTACTTATGCTGTCATCCTTATTCAATTCCTGCATGAAGTCAAACATTCTCTCAGCACTGACTGAATGAAAATGCCTTCACTTTGCTTACAGACAGATTGAATTAAAAGAACTTAAATCTTTCAGAACTTGAAACTTCAGAAAAGTGGAGAATAGGCATGTGCCGGTATGAGATTCTGACGGTGTGATAACCTTAAGCCAAAATATCATGGTTTCACAGTATCAAGGTATTGCAATTACAGCTCTAAAATTGGATACTGTACTTTGAGACATCTGTTTTTTTTTTAAAAAATCCATTGAACAGGATTTGTATTTTTCAAACCATATTCGCAACTAGGAATATATGTATAATTAACAAAAAAAAAAAAAAAAAAAAAAAAAAAAAAAAAAAAAAAAAAAAAGCAGTCGTTTAGGTGAGCCTAAACTCACACCCGCAGCTCAAAATTATTACCATCAGAACAAATTAGTGCTGCAACGATTAATCGATTAACTCGAGTATTCGATTAGAAAAAAAAGATTCAAATTAAATTTTGCTGCTTCGAGTATTCGTTTAATTAAAGTGACGTTGTAATGGTTTGTTTTTGAAAGCGTTTGCATTTAGTTTTATTGATTTGGGTGGATACACTGCCCTCTAGTCTGCCTCATTTTACATGGCCAAATCAAACTGCTCCCTGTTACGACCAACATAAGCTAAGTTTTTGTTGAGCTAATTATTTTTAATGCATTTGTAATTTAGGTTAAAGGTATATTTAGCCATTTTTTGTAGGAATATGTGTCTGAGCCATTTGTTAAGAGCATGGTAAAAAAAATTAAATAAAAGTTAGTATTTTATAGCATTTAAGCTAGTGGAACTTAGCTTTTTAAGTTAGCCAATTGTTGTTTTGTTGTACATATGTACGTAGATCCTTATTTTTTTTTATACCGTTTGAGGCCCAACTCAGGTATTTTAATTTTTTCATGTTTATCCAATTACTCGATTAGTCAAACTAACTAGTTCATTGATTAATCGACTACTAAAATAATCGATAGCTGCAGCCCTAGTGTGTTATCAAGCGTAATAATAATCTTTTTAGGTAAGAAAGAAGATTTTTTATAAGATCTCGAAGTTTTTGAGTGAAAACAGTAAAAAAGTTTGTTTTTTGTTTTTTTCTAGTCACTTCTGAGATGCAATTGTTGGCTGACTACGGCGAAGTTGTGCACCCCGCTCCCCAAATTTTTATTTTTTTGTGTGTGTGCTCAATGTATTTATTCAGATTTAGCATTGGAAAGAGATACATATAAGGCATGTTTTTTTTCCTCACTTTTTCCCCAAAGTATGATTTTTAAAAATGTGTATATATATATATATATATATATATATATATATATATATATATATATTAATAAATGGTTTTAAGTAGGGATGGGAATCGAAATCCGATTCCAATTCGGAACCGGTTCCGAGTGTTTCGAGGCCTCGACATCATAATGAAAAAGCCTTAACGATCCCTATAGACCCTACCCACGTGACGTCACAACTCCGCTCTCCTGACTGGTGCCGCCCACTTGGCCGTCAAAACATAGTGTTAACCTATTACGGCTACGTACATTTCTCCTATTTACGGCGTGTTTTTCTGCTCCTTAACATTAATAATCAAAATGGTGAAGGCGTGTGTGGCTGTTGGTTGCACTAACAGAGAAGATGGAAGGAGAGACTTGAAATTTTACCGTATTCCGAGGGATCCAAATAGAAGAGCGAAATGGACGGTTGCAATTCGACGTGAAAATTGGACACCAAAAAATCACCAGAGACTATGTAGTAGTCATTTTATATCCGGTAAGATGCATTTAATATATATTTAGAGGGTTTTGGCCTGACAACCACAATTAAGATCATTGCTAGGCTAATCGCCGACAACATACGACGTAGTACGACATAGTTTCAAATTCAAGATGTTTGTGACTTCCCTTTCTTCCACCATCGTTATTTTTCGAATAATATTTAGCTGGTACCAAGTGAGGGAAACTGGCCTCGTCTACGGGGCTGACAAATAACCACAATTAAGATCATTGCTAGGCTAATCGCCGACAACATACACGTATGTATGTAGTGCGTGCTATCGCTAAACCATATAAACATTAAAAGCCTTTATGTAGTGCGTGCTATCGCTAAACCATATAAACATTAAAAGCCTTAACTCCATTGACAAACGACATGAAATACATTAGACTTGACAGTGGATGTTAGCAATAACAAAAGATCGAATTGAAAATTTCGTAACTCACCTTTCCAAGCACAAGATAGATTCCTGCCAAACGAGGACCTGTTTCACCCAACCAGCAACAAAGTATTTATAAGCTTCCAAGCTCTTGAAGTTTTTCGTGAGAATAGGCCGATTTTGTGTGGACAAGATCATTTTAAATATCAGCGTAGCAGATGTCAGGCAGACAGGGCGAAGACAGTGGGTCGAAAAACATCGATTTGGGCATCAAATATGGATCTGGCGACTGTATAGAACGAAGCTTTTCCTCATAACGCCTTTTATGCAATAGATCCAGTGAGTTTGCGGCATCAGAAAGCACCGGGTCTTCCATGAAATGCATTTTAAATTGCGCCATCAATTGAAAGCAATGCAAATACAGAGTCAAAATGACGGCCAAGTGGGCGGAACCCTACAGCGAACACGTGGTGCGTGGGTAGGGTCTATAACGCATATTGCGTCGTGACGTGTCTTGTTGTCCAGACGCATCAAACTAGCATGGCGCCAAGAACCACTCGCTCCAAAGTTTGGCTACACTTCACCAGGAAAAAGGGTGAAAATGAAAGGTTACGATAGTTTAGCACGAGCATTGCCGCCGTAAACATAACAATGACAGCACGTAGGTTCGAACGCTCGAAAGTGTGTCTACACTTCGCGTCCTCACCGAGACGCTAAGGCATAGTCCTGGCTATACAGCTAGCTAAAATGACGATGCAGAAGACGTTGGTATAATTTGCTGACTTCATTCAACCATCACTTGAAACTAAAAATAGAAATGAAACAAATCAATTTCGTCCCCAATAACAAACAGGTTTGCATCAACGTAAATCAGCGATGATTAGTTGCTAACACAGTAATAACAAACAGTTAGCATGCGTTCGCTAGCATTAGCACATCATTTAAACCACTACACAACTGGATTTAAGTGTCTGATCGCGAGTGGAAACACACAACAACAACACAGAAGATGATACATACAGGCGTTGGCTCTGTAGCTATTTTACAAACATTAACAAAGAACCTAGGCTCGTGGCAGTGTTTCCCTTTCTCACTAACTCGCTCACTCGCTTGGATGCGCATTTCTTCTTCGCTGTAAGCGCGCTCTTCTTCACGTGAGAGCGTTCTTCTTCGTGTGAGGAAGCGCAAGGGCGCCACCACTTGAGCGTGAAAGCACCATAAAAACTAAAAGGCATGCATTTCAATATACTGGTAAATAAAAACAGGGGTCCCCAAACTATGGCCCGCGGCTCCATATTTGGTCCGGCCCCCTGAACAATTCCAGAAAGCATTTCGAATTTTTTTTTGTTTTTTTCTCCCTCAGTAGTGTTATTTATTTCCTGGCCTTTTTCAGTGAATAACTCAGAGAGGGTTATTTGGTTATTATCTATTTAATTAATAGTGCTATTATTATTTATTATTATTATATTATATTATTATTTTTATTTTATTTACTTTTGCTCCGTGAAGAATCCACAGAGGGTTATTTGATTGTGGCTTTATGAAAAACAATAATTTTTTTACATTTACGCACTCCTGCAATCCTCACACTTTTTCTGTTACAAACTGACCCCGGCCTCTCATCAGAGAAGGGAAAAGTTACGTGGCCCTCACAGGAAAACGTTTGGGGACATTGCTAAAGGCAGAACAACGACCTATATGCCAAAATATACCAATATTTTTTATTTCTATTAGAAAAATATTTCAGTAAAACTTATTGCCACAGTTAACATTGAGGCTTTGGGCCTCTTTTGACTTCGTTGTGAGTTTGTAAGGTTTTGACTTCTGATTAAACAAACTTGATGCCAATCAAAATGTTTGTTCTTCTTTTTCCCGAAATTAGAATCGATAAGAGAATCGATAAAGAATCGAATCGTTAAGCAATACAGTGTTTCCCACAGGATTTTAGGAGACTGTGGTGGGAGGGTCTCTAACCAGTGTTTCCCATAGGATTTTTTGAAACTGTGGTGGTGGGCTGCATCGGAGTCAGACAGCCTCACCATGTCGTGCCACGGCTAATTTTTTTTTTTTTCTTCATTATTTTTTTCCCCCAAGAAGAACCATAACAAAGATTTATTTGAAATATTTCATTAGCTAGGCTAATGGTATAGCTCTCAGCTACGGTACATGTATGTAAAATGCGTAGCTGATTACAGCTACGTTACCCTATGTAATAATGCGACTTTTTTTTCTCGTAGCAATAGTACGACTTACATCTCGTAGTGACTCAGGGTTGGCAACCCAAACTGTTGAAAGAGCCAAACTTTTGAATCTATATTTTATCCTCTATCAGTTTTGACATCAACCAGCATTTATATATATTTTTTTTAAACATTGACACCTTTTTAAAACGATATCTCGATTCTTGGCAGGAGCATATCGATAACTTTTTGGGATACAAAGTATCATGATTTATCACCATTTCCATATTCTGTCACACCCCTGGAAAAGACCACTTGAATGCATCTCTACTGTCGTTCAAATGGATGACTAAAAACCCTTGTGCAGAAACTTGGCCCAAAAATGAAAATAAAAGCATTGGACTACTCACACTGGCACACATGCCACACAAATACACAAAAAATTTTGGGATCATAAAACATCTGGTTCAACCATTAAGGGGAGGAGCAGGGAAGAAGTTGTGGCATTTTCGGTCAATGCGGGAGAATGACACACATGTATTTCATCCGAACACTGATAATAGCACATCTGTTTTATTTATGGAATTTTTCTACCTCTGCTGAGATTTTTCGGGAGACTACAGACCGAAGCACATGTGACTTCATCAAAATGTCTGGGACTAATCAGAAGAATGACAGGAAGGCCCAAAAGTTGATGCAATTCAGGCTGTGATGTGCTAAAATGAAACGCCACTCCCATCAATTTCACAAAGGCAGGAATGATTTGTGAGCTAAACTGAATATTTTCCTCGACTTGAGTAATTAAATAATTGCAGGTTACCAGTACAATCCACAGACAAATGTATTGGACATGGAAGAAAATACTGTAATTGATCCCCCCCATGTGAAGTTATAACAGGTTTAGGGTTTTCTGCATTTTTGTGTGTGTTTTAGAGAATGTTTGCCAGTTTGTCCCTTTAGGGGAGCTTTTGAGAAGTGGAACCATTTAAAAAAATGTTTGAAAAAAATTGCATGATATATTTAGCGCATTACCTTATTCGCTACCATTGACGGCATTATACAGTGGGGCAAATAAGTATTTAGTCAACCACTAATTGTGCAAGTTCTCCCACTTGAAAATATTAGAGAGGCCTGTAATTGTCAACATGGGTAAACCTCAACCATGAGAGACAGAATGTGGGGAAAAAAAAAAAAAAAAACAGAAAATCACATTGTATGATTTTTAAAGAATTTATATCCAAATTAGAGTGGAAAATAAGTATTTGGTCAATACCAAAAGTTCATCTCAATCCTTTGTCATGTACCCTTTGTTGGCAATAACGGAGGCCAAACGTTTTCTGTAACTCTTCACAAGCTTTTCACACACTGTTGCTGGTATTTTGGCCCATTCCTCCATGCAGATCTCTTCTAGAGCAGTGATGTTTTGGGGCTGTCGTTGGGCAACACGGACTTTCAACTCCCTCCACAGATTTTCTATGGGGTTGAGATCTGGAGACTGGCTAGTCCACTCCAGGACCTTGAAATGCTTCTTACGAAGCCACTCCTTTGTTGCCCTGGCTGTGTGTTTGGGATCATTGTCATGCTGAAAGACCCAGCCACGCCTCATCTTCAATGCCCTTGCTGATGGAAGGAGATTTTCACTCAAAATCTCTCAATACATGGCCCCATTCATTCTTTCCTTTACACAGACCAGTCGTCCTGGTCCCTTTGCAGAAAAACAGCCCCAAAGCATGATGTTTCCACCCCCATGCTTCACAGTGGATATGGTGTTCCTCGGATGCAATTCAGTATTCTTTCTCCTCCAAACACAAGAACCTGTGTTTCTACCAAAAAGTTCTATTTTGGTTTCATCTAACCATAACACATTCTCCCAGTCCTCTTCTGGATCATCCAAATGCTCTTTAGCGAACCGCAGACAGGCCCGGATGTGTACTGGCTTCAGCAGGGGGACACGTCTGGTAGTGCAGGATTTGAGTCCCTGGCGGCGAATTGTGTTACTGATAGTAGCCTATGTTACTGTGGTCCCAGCTCTCTGTAGGTCATCTACTAGGTCCCCCCGTGTGGTTCTGGGATTTTTGCTCACCGTTCTTGTTATCATTTTGACGCCACAGGGTGAGATCTTGCATGGAGCTCCAGATCGAGGGAGATTATCAGTGGTCTTGTATGTCTTCCATTTTCTAATAATTGCTCCCATAGTTGATTTCTTTACACCAAGCATTTTACCTATTGCAGATTCAGTCTTCCCAGCCTGGTGCAGGTCTACAATTTTGTCTCTGGTGTCCTTCGACAGCTCTTTGGTCTTGGCCATAGTGGAGTTTGGAGTGTGACTGACAGAGGTTGTGGACAGGTGTCTTTTATACTGATAATGAGTTAAAAAAAGGTGCCATTAATACAGGTAACGAGTGGAGCCTCGTTAGACCTCATTAGAAGAAGTTAGACCTCTTTGACAGCCAGAAATCTTGCTTGTTTGTAGGTGACCAAATACTTATTTTCCACTCTAATTTGGAAATAAATTCTTTAAAAATCAAACAATGTGATTTTCTGTTTTTTTTCCCCCACACTGTCTCTCATGGTTGAGGTTTACCCATGTTGACAATTACAGGCCTCTCTAATCTTTTCAAGTATGAGAACTTGCACAATTGGTGGTTGACTAAATGCTTATTTGCCCCACTGTATATCCAATCTAATTTAACTAGAATGTGTTGGCAGTGAATCGTCATGTTTTAATGTGTATTTTAGTAACTGATGGCATTACATGTTTGAATCATCATTGAATGGGGGGAAAAAAATCAATATTTACTGGTTAAAGCAAAATAAAAGTAAAATATGGACACATTTCAGAGCTCTTCTGTGTATGGCATTATAGTGGTGTTAATAACTTGTAGTACTTCCGTAAAGTGTTTGCAATGGGGAAAGACCCAGAACTGAAATTCGTCAACATTATGCTCATCTGATGACTTTGATGCGTGCTCTGGGACACTGGAGTATAAAAGGACTTTACACTAGAGATTTACGGCGCCGATATTTGGAAATTTGATGTATATCGGCATGAGCATTTTGTTTTAATCCAACTGGCCGAAATGAAAAAAACAAACAAATTAAAACTGGGTTATTTCGGCTAAGATGCAGCCCTTCCTCTCTCTCTTGCACTAATATTCACCCTGTCCTCTGATTGGTTAAATGGTCATCAAATGTTTTTTATTTGCATTTACTTGAGATAATGCTGAGCCTGTTTTTGTTGGAAGTTAAAACAAAGTTAAATTATTTAAGTTACAGTGTATTAAAAAGTGAGTAAACCCCTTGCATTTCTGCAGATATTAAAGTATTTCTTTTCATGAGACAACACTGACAAAATGACACTTTGACACAATGAAAAGTGTTTTCCCTCCAAATTGTAGTGTGACTCGTTACAGGAGTGCTGTATGACAATGACAAATGACAAGCAGTACTCAATTTGGACATTTAGTGATGTACGTAGTTTCCATGCTGTGTACTCACTTTTGTTGCCAGTGTGTCTTTCCTGTGTGGCTATACAGATTGTAGCCCCACACAGGGCTATCAATACAATGGACAAACATGCCAGTCAATAGCAATCACCAAAATAAATGCCATGAGAAATGAATGGGAAATTTGGACATCTATGGCCGTCAACAGCAGCACCATCCATAAGCGTAAATGGAAGCGGGGAAGTTTGGGGGACACATCCCATTTATATCAGGTCATTTTCTGTTGATTTGGGGAAATCTTGTTTTTTCCCCATTGAAAATGAATGGGAAAAATTTTGGACGTCCATGGCTGTCAATGGCAGCACCATCCATAAGCGTCAAAAAAATGTTCTCTGTTATTTTTATGCCCCTCGGCCCTCGCCATCCCGGAATTTTTGATGCCCATCTTGTATGTTTTTGTCAAAAATTGACGGACTAGTAACATTTTGAAAATTGTCTTTTTTTCCCCTTAAAAATGAATGGGCAGGTTTTTGGCAAATTTCCAGGGAACCGTATATTTTTTCCAATTTGTGTTAATAACTTTTATTCCCCTCACTGTCCTGGAATTTTTGATGCCCAAATTGTGTGATTTGGTGAAAAATTGTAGGACTGGATACATTTTGAAACTTTGTTTTTTTTTCTCATTAAAAATGAATGGGCAGGTTTTTGGCAAATTTCTGGGGAACTGTAAATTTTTTCCAAATTCTGTAAACAACTTTTATGCCCCTCACCGTCCCGGAATTTTTGATACCTAAATTATGTAATCTGGTAAAAAAAATTGTAGGACTAGGTATTTTAAAAATTGCTTTTTTTTTTTTTTTTTTTTTAAATTGTCGTTTACGGAAGAACGGAAAATTTTTCGGGGCCGTTTGAAAAAAAGCCTGCGTCGCGCGAAAATTCCGGACGCGTCGATACTTGAACGGTGCCGATCGGTCAAGTGGTTCGGGCTGCGCGGCGCGCCGAAGGATTCCCATTAAAAAAAAAAAAAACAGAATAACATATGAAATTGTAAAAAATAAAAATAAAAAAACAGCATGACTTCAGTGCCCAATTTGTTTCCTGCTTGTAAAATTACATTAGTGTTTTATTTTCATTTTTTTAACATAGTGACCACTTCTTAGAAACTTTAAATATTATTTTCTCCATTATCATCATTCTATGAAGTTCGTGATTTGCATACTTATATTCTTTGAGCAACCAACTTTCAAATGAAGGTAATTTATGCTAGCTCTTGTCTTTTCCTTTAACGCAGGGGTCCCCAAACTTTTTCCTGTGAGGGCCACATAACCCTTCTCTTCTCTGATGAGGGGCCGGGGTCAGTTTGTAACAGAAAAAGTGTGACGATTGCAGGAGTGCCTAAATGTAAAAATGTATTGTTTTTCAGAAAGCCACAATCAAATAACCCTTTCTGGATTCTTCACGGAACCAAAGTAAATAAAATAAAAATGATATAATATAATATAGTATAATATAATATAATTAGGGCTGTCAAACGATTAAAATTTTTAAGCGAGTTAATCACAGCTTAAAAATTAATCGTAATTAATCGCAATTCAAACATCTCTAAAATATGCCTTATTTTTCTGTAAATTATTGTTGGAATGGAAAGATAAGACACAAGACGGATATATACATTCAACATACTGTACATAAGTACTGTATTTGTTTATTATAAAAATAAATCAACAAGGTGGCATTAACATTAATATTCTGTCAAAGCAATCCCTGGATAGAACGACTTGTAGTTCTTAAAAGATAGATTTTAGTACAAATTATAGAAATTTTATGTTAAAACCCCTCTTAATGTTTTCGTTTTAATAAAATTGGTAAAATTTTCAATCAAAAAAATTAACTAGTAGCTCACCATTGTTGATGTCAAGAATTACACAATGCTCATGGTGCATAAAATCAGTCGCACCCAAGCGCCAGCAGAGGGAGACAAAAAACACAAGTAACAAGTGGACATGACACTGCTGTCATTTTAATCTGAGCGGGGCATATGCGTTAATTGCGTCAAATATTTTAACGTGATTAATGAAAAAAATTAATTACCGCCCGTTAACGCGATAACTTTGACAGCCCTTAATATAATATAATATAATACAATATAATATAATCAGGGGTGCACATAATTTTTTTGCCCAGGTTCTCAGAGGAGGACCTGGAGATGTGACTTGGTCCTCATTGAGCTTGAGAGCCGACCCACCTGATGCGATAAATTTATGACAAGCTTTACTTAGAGCCAATTAACTTTGATTAATTATATTAACAGTTAATGCTTGATTAACATCAACTGGCACAACAAAATTGCCATTACTTTGAAGTGAAATGTAAAGAAATAAACATAAAAGCACCAATTCAAAATAAAGGGCATTATGCGGCTCCCACATTAACTCCAAGCCTTTTTAAAAGTGGGATGTCCTCCTCATAAGACCTCATTGAACGTGTATGTTTAGCTTTGTAAAATGCGAGCAAAAACACGTTTGTCAGTGCATGTCGCTGTTCATTACCTTTATTCCGCCCTATTCCGCCACATGTCCATAGGGCGAGTGGGGTCCTGTTTGACATCGATAGTTTGCTTAATTGCCACATGCTCTCTGTTTTTTTCGTGCTTTTCAAAGTTTGGATGGCTGAAATTCTTTGACCCTACATAAAATGCGTTGCTCTAATCGGCGACATTGGGATTCTCACGGCACATTTTGTACCGCATTTCCGTGCGAGCATCATTCACTTCTAGCCATGGTACCTCCTGTAGCCACTTTTCAGCAAAAGTCCTTTTTTTCGGTAGCTCCGGTGACGTCTCTGCAAAAGCGTATGGAAGCCGTTGAGGGCCAGTGCGTTTGTCTACGTCCAGTACGCATGTGCGGACCACTTATGTGCACCCCTGAATATAATATAATATAATATAATATCATGTAATGTAATATAATATAATAATACTGTATTAATTAAATAGATAATAACCAAATAACCATTGCTCAGTTCTTCACAGAAAAAAGCCAGGACATAAATAACTCTATTGGAAAAAAAAAAAAAAAAATTTTTTTTTTTGTTCAGGGGGCCGGACCAAATGTGGCTGCGGGCCGTATCCGGCCCGCGGGCCGTAGTTTGGGGACCCCTGCTTTAACGCAATGCCATGCTAAAATGAACTTATTGCTGCCATTGACGGCCATAGACGTCCAATCCCTTCGCAGTGGCACCTCTGGAAATTTTTCATAGGGGTGGCCAGATGGGGCCACTTAAAATCTTGGGGTGGCACACAAAAACTAAAAGCCATAATTTCAAGTTTTTATTATCTTGTTGTAGTAAAAAGGCAGAAGAAAACTATCAGAAAGACTTAAGGACACGTCCACTGATATACTTTGGTGTATTGTGTTATATTTCATGTTACTAATGATTTAATGTACATCAGACGTGTCCAAAGTCCGGCCCGGGGGCCAAATGCGGCCCGTGGTCAAATTTCATCCGGCCCCCAGCCTCTGTCATAAAATCAATAACGTCTGGCCCGCACACAGACTTAATAAATTGGTCAGCAGCACTGCTACCAGCATATGAAGTAGCTTACACACTAAATGCTGCTCCTCATTTACCCACTAAAAGGCAGCAGCATTCTAAGCAACATTACCCCACGTTACCCTTTATTCCCCATTTCTAAAATGGCGACAATCAACAAAAAAACTAAAGTTGACTGTGACGGCCGACGCTTCAAGGATAGGTGAAAATTGGACTACTGTATTTCTTCTCTAAAATATGCCACAACTGTGTCTGTGTCATTTGCAAAGAGAGAGTCATTGTTTTTAAAGAGTTCAATGTGAGGCGATATTAACAAACAAGACACGCTGACATGTACGACAAGATTACAGGGAAGATATGTAGCGAGAAATCGAAGCAACTATGAAGCTAGTTTAATTTTACAGCAGCAGTATTTTGCAAGAGCCCGAGAGTCGAAAGAACGCCACAAAAGCTAGTTGCAAGATTGTTGAAATAATTAATTTAGGGCTGTCAAACGATTAAAATTTTTTATCGAGTTAATCACAGCTTAAAAATTAATTAATCGTAATTAATCAATTCAAACCATCTATAAAATATGCCATATTTTTTCTGTAAATTATTGTTGGAATGGAAAGACACATGACGGATATATACATTCAACAAACTGTATATAAGTACTGTATTTGTTCATTATAACAATAAATCAACAAGATGGCATTAACAATAACATTCTGTTAAAGCGATCCATGGATAGACTTGTATTTCTTAAAAGATAAATGTTAGTACAAGTTATAGAAATTTTATATTAAAACCCCTCTTAATGTTTTCGTTTTCATAAAAATTTGTAAAATTTTCAATCAAAAAATAAACTAGGTGCTCGCCATTGTTGATGTCAATAATTACACAATGCTCATGGTGCTGAAACCCATAAAATCAGTCGAACCCAAGCGCCAGCAGAGGGCGACAAAACACCAAAAAACACAAGTAACAAGTGGACATGACACTGTGCTTTGAGCGGGGCATGTGTGTTAATTGCGTCAAATAGTTTAACATGATTTAAAAAATTAATTACCGCCCGTTAACGCGATAATTTTGACAGCCCTAAATTAATTTTAAAAATAAATAAATAAAGTGGGGCTGTCAAAATTATCGCGTTAACGCGCGGTAATTAATTTTTTTTATTAATCACGTTAAAATATTTGACGCAATTAACGCACATGTCCCGCTCAGAAAGTATTCTGCCTTTTGGTAAGTTTTACAGCAAGGCTTTTTGCACAGTCCAACAGCGAACTCTTGTGGTCGCTTTGCGACATGGTTTATTATTTTCTTCTTTTCTTTCTTCATTATGGCTGCACGACGTCTCGGGCTGATAATGTTGTGCTTATATGATCCTTGGACAAGATTTGTCCGTAAGTATGGTTGTTGTAAAGAATGTACATATTAAGTTAGTAAGCGAAATGTTATATTTTTTGTATGAGACGCTTTTTGTTTATGTTTAGTGAACCTGTATAGCGTGCTAAGCTAACGTTGTTGCTAATGCAATGCTTGTGTATTTTTATTTTGTAGTTTTACGACGGTCTAAAGAGGACAATGGTTTGAAGCCATTTTATTAATAAATCAGATGAAAAAGGAAGAAGTCTAATTATTAAGGCGTCGTTCACTAACTGTCTAGCTTTGGAAAAAGTAGACGCTTCGGAGTGGGGACAGCATAGACAGATTTAAATGACAGTAGAGTGAAATGCCCACTACAGTCCTTATGTACCGTATGTTGAATGTATACATCCATCTTGTGTCTTATCTTTCCATTCCAACAATTTATTTTACAGAATATATATATAATTTACAGAAAAATATGGCATATTTTATAGATGGTTTGAATTGCGATTAATTGCGATTAATTACGATTAATTAATTTTTAAGCTGTAACTAACTCGATTAAAAATTTTAATCGTTTGACAGCCCTAAAATAAAGCAAATGTGACACACAGAATGGCTTGCTAAAATTTGCTTAAATATATTGTTCTATGTAAAGGCCAATGTCGACCCTCCAGATTTTTACCACACCAAATCTGGCCCCCTTTGCAAAAAGTTTGGACACCCCTGATGTACATAGTCCATTACAATCCAGTCAACACTTCTATTCAAGTCACAATTTAATTGTGTTATGTAAATATGAAGCATAAAGTGTATTTTCATCCAATTTGGGTTAAAAGCATAACTGATGCTACTACAATCCAAGGGCGTAGGTTTGCATAGAGGTGGTAGGGACATAACTAAAGATACACGATAATATCGGTTACCGATAATTATCGGCCGATAATGGCAATTATGACGTCACACAGATAATACAGATAAAAAAAATCAACCGATAATGCAATTCGATAATTATACACTTGATTTAGCCTCCAAATGTGCGCAACCAAGCAGTTTTCTCCACTTCTCCACCGCCGCCTGCTCAACCCCTCCCCTCTCTGAAGCCCCTTTGGGAGGAGTACGGCGTCATAGAGGAGGCGGTGTTACACATCAGTGTTGAGGCGCTCTCACTAGCGTGCGTTGCTTTTCCCGTGTGTGAAATGAAATAAACGACGCTCTCGCCATCTACAAAACAGTTCCACGAGGCGTAAAGAAAGTGTCCTCATTGAACACCACTAACCCAGCAGCCATTTAAAACTACATCACAATGATTTTTGGAACGAATACGAGGCTGCTGCTAGCGCGAATGCTAAAGCTATTGTAAACACAAATAAACTATAAAGGAAGCTACGAGGCTTGTGACGATACAGAGATGCTGCGGTCCTCCCGGTGTCGGGTTGTTTGGGAATGCAGCCCAAAGCGGGTGGTAAACTCCCATCTATGGCTAAACACCTCACGAGACCGATAGTCGACAGGTAGCTGTCTTCCGACGGAGCCCGCCGGTCCGGCAGGCCGCCGCCGCCTCGCCCTAGGCGGGCAAAGCAGAGCCATGCACCGAATATGCCACAGCGAGCCGGACTGAAGGGCACAGGCGGGAGGAAATTCCCGAAATAACCCGATAGCCAAACCCCTGGATGAAAAAACATGCCGATCACATCAGTTTTACCACGGACATTTACACAAGTGTTGTCAAGAGAGCATGTTTATCATGACGGCACAGTGGTTAGTTGATAATCTTAACATGCACCAAACCACACAAAGAAGTCATCCAGTCAGTAATGCATTCAGTACGCTTTAAATTTATGCCATCTTAATCAGATCATTCTTCTTAAATCTGGTCAAATAATTTCCCCCATCTTGTTTGAGTGTTGAAGACTAGTTAACAGATGAATGCGCCAGATTATTCCACTTATTTGAACTAGATATTGCCATTTGTTCTTATTAAGCCCAAACATAAAAAAAAAAAAAAAAGTCATTTTTCACCTAAATCAAGAAAAAAATGCTTTCAAATAATGTTTTGAACCATACATATTCTTGAATAAGTTTTTTAGTTGTTTTTTTTTTTTTTAGGATTATGTATAATAATTTATTGCTTAAAATAAGGCTGTTAAGCTTATTTTCAGCTGGCTATTTTTCTTCAAGAAAAATATACTTGAAGTGCTGGCAGTTAATTTCACTTACAGTTGTGGTCAAAAGTTTACATACACTTGTCATGTCATGGCTCTCTTGAGTTTCCAGTTATTTCTACAACTCAGATTTTTCTCTGATAGACTGATTGGAACAGATACTTCTTTGTCACAAAAAACATTCATGAAGTTTGGTTCTTTTATGACTTTATTATGGGTGAACAGAAAAAAGTGATCAAAACTGCTGGGTCAAAAATATACATACAGCAACATGAATTAGCAATTTTGGTGACTTGGAAAGTTGTGTCAGTGAAATGAGCTTATGAGTGGTGCGCTGGTGACATTTTCGTTGTCAGTCATTTTGACTGACAGGGTCATAAAAATCTGGTCATAATCTATTTTTACCCGTCACTTAAATTTTTAAAATGATGATAATGACATTGTGGTGACCCTTCGTTTGGCGTAATTCACCTTCCGTACTTGTGTTTCCATTTGGCCGAGCGCGTTAGCGGCTACGACACAGTCACGTGACAGAGACACTTAAGAGCCGCGCGCGTTCCGGCTTGAATAGAGAGTTCACAGAGAGCAGCAGAGCTACAGCGGCTGGACACAGCAATTCGAGCTAACAAGACTCTTAACAATGCATACCACTTCAACATATTCAATAGTATTTAGTTTTCATTCATTTTAAATTAATATTCTGTCAGAACAAGCTTAACAGAGAATCCACACCGTCCCATCACACGTCAAGCAGATGAATATGTAACTTTTTTCCCCGCAGTGACAAAAACAGCTGACTATGGCCCCAGTAGCTAGGCTACGTATGAAACAATGAAATCAACAGTTCACCTGCTGTGGCCTGAACGGAGTCTTACACCTTCCTCCTGGTGCACATGGACTTGAATTGCATGCCCGCTTGTGCAGTCCCTGTTTTTTCACCATATGCTCACTCGCCACCCTGTGGTCTGGGGCGTGAATTGCAACCTGTCAAAATGACAGGTGGACTTCAGTTTTTTCCGTCACCATTTTAAAAAAAATCGGTCAACGACGGAAAATATTCAGTTAACGCGACCCCTGGTTGAATGTATATATCCATCTTGTGTCTTATCTTTCTATTCCAACAATAATTTACAGAAAAATATGGCATATTTTATAGATGGTTTGAATTGCGATTAATTGCGATTAATTACGATTAATTAATTTTTAAGCTGTAATTAACTCGATTAAAAATTTTAATCGTTTGACACCCCTAGTTTTAAGGTGCCGTAGCTCTATGCTGGATTTCGACCTACTTGAGCATTGTAGCTTTTTTTTTTTGGGCCCCTCCAGCAGACTAATGCCCACCCTCACCTGGCATCCTGGCAACACCACTGATGTAGAGGTACCACTGTACTGGCAAGCGGGGTGGCCAACAAATTTGTACGGGGGGGCCGTGGCCACCCTCGGCCACCCCCTGGTGGCGCCACTGTTAACTAGAAAAGGCTGGCATCAATGAATTGGAGAATGTGCCAAATAACTTCATCAAGAGTGACAAATGACAGTCATTTCCATTTGTTCCACGTAGAATTTGATTGGCACTAATGAGGATATTATGGTGTACTAACAGGAAGTATAAGTTGGCTCATGAAGAAGACGAGGATGATGAAGAATTGCCGCCATCACACCGACTCTGAAATCAGCTGCACCTGACATGTTCGTGTCGACCCAAGTCACCACTCACACAAGCGCGCAACTCTAAAGTTCAACCGTGTGGACTCACCCGCCTCGCAGTGTCTTGTCCCAACAACGAAACCAGCGTCCAGGTCGGCTACTAGGCACACTTGAGACAGCGGAACAACATGACGAAAGCCGACTTGTTCCAAAACAACTTTTCGGTCAGTACCAGAGCCCCGAGCCCGCCCTGCCTATTTGTTCTTGTGAGCGGATAACGCAACAGGCGTCTTCTGCTTCGTTCTTCTTTCCGGGTTGCACGTTTCGTTATTAGAATAAAACCAACCCCGGATATGATCCTCCGTCCCCTCCTCCTCTGCTCATTTGAGGAACTAGCAGACACAAATTGCAAGTTTTCACCTCAACTACTTATTTCGATTGGATGATCCACCGCAGCCTGCAGTTTTTGTTGTGACAAGCTGAGCAAATGTGCTCACTCCTTTGTTATCTGCTATTGACGCCGGTCAAGTAGGTCAAGCACAAACACACTAGTGTTTCCCAACATTTATTGAGCCAAGGCACATATTTTACGTCGGGTGGGGGGGAAAAAACTCTCGGCACTCAATAAGAATTTTGTAAAAAGTAGATGCACAAATTATGCAAGCCTTCTGCCATCTAGTGGGAAAACATTTCATTGTTCTTCCTGACACTGGACGTCACAGTCAGTGGCGCAACTACGTTGAGCAGCGAATGCGCCGCACATGGGCGCGAGCCGACAGGGGGCGCCGTCACGAGGAATCCCCTTATCGCTCCAGGTCCCAGACAAAATTACTCCCACTCACGTTTTTTTTTTTTACTTACACCTTTAAAGAGCATACGACAGGAGAAAAGTCTTAAATGGCATTTTTATGTGAATTAGAATCATATTTTGAGACGATTCGACTATATACAACAATTTAGCAAAGCGCAGATGACGAGAAATTCGTTTTTTAATCTGCCGGTTAGCCACGCCTACCATTATAGGGCTTTAGCGTCCCCAACAGGTGGATGACGTCAGCGGTAGACTGGGCTCATCGGTTTTACTATTCAGCCCATTGAGGGGAAATTATTCAGAACGTGGAAAACGTGACGAAGAGAGCAGCAAAATGTCATTGTTTCAGTCTCTCTACTCCAATATTTTTTACTGGATATTCTTTTTATCCGAGTATTTTTCCCCACTAGCTATATAAATGGCTTGAGAAGGACCAGTCAGCCCGTCGAGGGGGAACTATTCACAACGAGGAAAACGCGACGAAGAGAACTGCAAAATGTCATTGTTTCTGTCTCTTTACTTCAATATTTTTACAGGATATTCTTTTTATCCAAGTATTTCCCCCAATTGCTAAATAAATGGCATGGTCATGACAAATAACAGTCATGTGCTAAATGGAATATGAAATCATAAAAATGCATTTATTCAGGACGACATGGCAAAATTACTCCATAATGGTCAAAACTGTCGACTTCACCTTTACTGTCGCACCTCCCGAACGATATTGTATGACACCTAAATCGGACATGTCATTTCCCTGCCCCGGCTTCGGAGAATGTAAACAAACCAAAAGGCGTGACAGCTAGCCGACATGCTAACCCGAACCGAGTGATGTTTCAAAGTCTTCGAAGCGGAAAATAACACATAACTAGCCTGGATTTATTGACATGACGACTGGGTTGTCGATTGTCTTCGCGGATCGGCAAACTGCCCGGCGCAGAGCAATTTACAGTTCGTTCCCCGGAGGAGGGTGGCTGCAGTTGTTGTGCAGCTAACGCGCTGCTAATGTGCATGAGGAGAGCTTTTTATATGCCTATCAATGATCAAACGTAAGTAGTCCTTTATTTAAAGAAAGTTTGTAGTGTTTACTTTGTAATCGCTGTATTCGTATTTGACATAATACAAAACAAGATGTTTACTCACTTCCTCGTAAGTCCAATGGTCCCACAGTAAATATCCACGGTGAATGGGAACCTTTTGAAACTCCAAAAAGGCGCATACGCCTCTCCCTCATACAGAATGATTTTTCTGCAGCCGTTTGGCTGGCGTGATGCGAAAAATAAACGTATTAATCCGCAAAATCAGCTGAATCCTTCGTCCTTATACACAGCAGTACGCTGTATAGTGAAGAGGACATCTTCTACCGTACACGTCACAGCGCCCTCCTCCTCAATGCAAGACTGAAAAGAAGCCGGAAGTCACTCATTTTCATGGCGCGGGATTCAAAAAACTAAATAAATATAGCGATCGCTTCCACACACATCCAAGCGGTCCGTATCATTCAGGAGCATAAAATACCGCGTGTATTATGAAATAAACATGCTTTTTCGTTTCACATGCACTTTAAATTGATCATTAGGAAAGTCAATAGATTGTTGCCAACGAATTTGATTATCAATTTTTGCCCGCAGCAATGAGCAGTCCTTAATCAGAGGCATACAGTCCCTGACAGAAGTCTTGTCGCTTATCCATTTTGTAGAAACAATTGCTAATAACCTGACTTTTAATTATTCAATTGGTTTCAGAAACGGCTCATATGAATGCTAAGACCCTCCCAAATGATGTTGAATGTACAAAAATATATTTGTTTCACTGAAAAAAGAGTTCTCATTTAATGACATAAAGGTCAAATTTTGGCAAGACAAAAGTTTTGTCGCCTACAGAAAGTAGTGTGAAAATTAAACAAAAAATATACTTCAAATACAAAAATATGTTGCATAACATAAGCGAATTAAGTGGTGGTGCTGTGAGATCCAAATTTAATATTTTGTATGACTTCCATGGGCTTCGGCAAGGATTCATACAATTTATTGATGAAGTCATCAGGAACATCAAAGAAAGCAGTCTTGCATGCCTCCTAGAGTTCATCAAAATTCATGGGTTTCGTCTTCCATGCTTCCTCTTTCATCCTGTTCATCTCTGGTGACTGGGCTGGCCAGTCCTGGAGGATCTTGATCTTCTTTGCCTTGAGGAACTTTGAGGTAGGGATTGAAGTATACGATGGAGCACCACCCTGCTACAGAATTTGTCCCTTTTTATGGTTAGAAATGTAAGAGGCAGCAAAGATTTGTTGATATTTCAGACTATTTATGTTGCTTTCCACCCTGCAGATCTCTTGCACATCCCCATACTGGATGTAACCCCAGACCATGATTTTGCCACCACCAAACTTCACTGTTGTGTGGCGAAAGTGGATTTTTCAGATGAATCTTCCATTGAATTACACCACAGTCGCCGCTAATATTGCAGGGTACCTACTGGAGCCCGCATGGATCCGAGATTCGCTCAGAAAACAGTTAAGTCTAATTAAGTTTAGGGTAAAGAATTGGGCTGGGGCCAATTGTGCCAAAAACCCTTTGAACTTCACATAGTGTGACCGATGTTTTTTTGTTTCGGAATGAACAACAAAACATTAAAAGTAACAGGAGTTACTTTGCCAAGTAACTAATTACTCTTACATTCAGGTAACTTTTAAAGTAAGATTAACAACACTGGTGTCAGCAATAAAATTAATTTACAAGATATATGCTCAGTTAGTAGATTAGCCATAAATACGTACGTAAATACGGGCATCTCAGTTATGTGTGTGTGGGTCACTCACACCTTTGAATATGGTACCCCGGTTGTGGCTCTGTTGTACAATTAGCGTCTTTAATGGACAAACTGAAACGCCGCTTTTGAAAGCTTAGGTTAGAAAAAAACTACGTATATCCATTTTGTTTCTTCTGTCCTAAGGTGTCCTAAGCAAATGACCGTCTCTAAGGTACTAGTCACATGATCTGTTCACAAATTAATTTTGACCCATTATAAAAGTATTTTTTTGTTCATTTCATTTATTTCTGTTGTTTTATTGCTTAACAACTTTTATAGACAAAATTTTTACCGGCAAAGTCTTCATTTTAAACTCATGTATTGGAAAGTCAATTACATTCTATGAGAGTTTCGGCCACCGGGGTGGTGGGTTATAACCTCTTTCTATGTCCGTCTTAATTCCTTATAAAACAGGTTCAAAGTTGTATCCATTGGTTTACTCCGAGTCTCCGATATCTACACAAAATACAAACATAAAGTAAGCTGCAAGTTGTGTTAAAACTTTATCAAATTATTACCCTTACACTAAACTTGTTGAAGTCATTTAGTGAAATCATGAAATGAGAATAATCGTGATATGAGGCCAACTGGTGATGAAAACTTGAGTGGGGTGATGAAAAGTTGATGACAGACAGAGCCCACGATGACTTGTCTTGAATAATTCTTCAACAATTGTGCAATCCTCATGTGAGCTACACTTTTTACTTCATAACTAAGAGTCGTCTTCCATATGCTTGTCTTCTGCAACCAGAGGAGGAAGTGGCAGCACATCATATGACCTGATTAAGTTAAGTGTGACTTCACAGATTTCATTCTTCAAGTTTATGCCTAGGTTAATTTCTTGAGGCCATTACCGTAGTTACTTCACTTATGTTATTCTTTCATCCACATAAGATGATGTAATATAAATATAAACAAAACATTATTCTTTCATCCACATAAGATGATATAATATAAATATAAACAACACACAAAAACTAGGGCTGTCAAAATTATCGCGTTAACGCGCGGTAATTAATTTTTTAAATTAATCACGTTAAAATATTTGACGCAATTAACGCACATGTCCCGCTCAGAAAGTATTCTGCCTTTTGGTAAGTTTTACAGCAAGGCTTTTTGCGCTGTCCAACAGCGAACCCTTATGGTCGCTTGGCGACATGGTTTATTATTTTCTTCTTTTCTTCATTATGGCTGCACGATGTCTCGGGCTGATAATGTTGTGCTTATATGATCCTTGGACAAGATTTGTCCGTAAGTATGGTTGTTGTAAAGAATGTACATATTATGTTAGTAAGCGAAATGTAATATTTTTTGTATGAGACGCTTTTTGTTTATGTTTAGTGAACCTGTATAGCGTGCTAAGCTAACGTTGTTGCTAATGCAATGCTGTGTACTTTTTTGTTGTTGTTTCACTACGGTCTAAAGAGGACAGTGGTTTGAGGCCATTTTATTAATAAATCAGATGAAAAAGGAAGAAGTCTGATTATTAAGGCGTCGTTCACTAGCTGTCTACCTTTGGAAAAAGTAGACGCTTCGGAGTGAGGACAGCATAGACAGATTTGAATGACAGTAGAGTGAAATGCCCACTACAGTCCTTATGTACCGTATGTTGAATGTATATATCCATCTTGTGTCTTATCTTTCCATTCCAACAAATTATTTTACAGAATATATATATAATTTACAGAAAAATATGGCATATTTTATAGATGGTTTGAATTGCGATTAATTGCGATTAATTACGATTAATTAATTTTTAAGCTGTAATTAACTCGATTAAAAATTTTAATCGTTTGACAGCCCTAACAAAAACATATAACAGTGATATTAAAGGCAGGGGTCAATTTTCATTTGCCTCTAAAAATACTGTAGAGTCAATTTCACATTGTCATGCTTTTGCCTGAAAGTAGACAACGTTACTGCTTCAACGATTACTAAATTAACTCAAGTAATTCAATTGCAAAAAAAAAAAAAAAAAAAAAGCTTAGAATACAATTTTGCTGCTTTGAGGATTCGTTTACTTAGTGACGTTGTAATGGTTTGTTTTGTAAGTGTTGCATTTAGTTTACTTGATTTGGGTGTATTCACTGTCCTCAAGTGGCAACAGAGAATATGACATAACTCGTCTAACATAGCTGAATCCAGCTGCTCCCTGTTTAGACCAACATAAGGTATAGTTTTGTTTGAGGTAATATGCTTTTTTTTTTATGCATTCGTTATGTGGTTTGGAAGTGTATTAAATAGGGCTGTCCCAAACGACTAATTTCCTCCCGATTAGTCAGCCGACTATTTTTACGATTAGTCGACTAATCAAATAATTTTTTTTTTTACTAATTTAATAATGAAATTTTTGTTAAAGCTTATTAATTTACAAAAAAACATTTTGGAACACCTAAATTCTTTATTAATGTATAAATAAATAACATAAATATCAATAATAAATCACAAACAATGAGGTCAAATGCTGCTGGCATTAACTGGTGCAAAAAAAAAATGTAAAAGGAAACACTGTGACTTCACCTTTTTAACAGGAGTCAAAACAATTCTTACTCTTTTTGCGGTATGTCATTGTCTATATTGTTCTAAATGTTAAAATGAATTGCAATGTCCCGGACAATCATTTTCAGAATACTTTGTGTGAGTTCAGATGCTCTTTCCGGTGTGCATTCCGCATTTTTTGGGGAAGGAAAAAACTTTTCAACTTTTGTTTGTTTTAACCTGAAGATAACGCAGAGGGCACACTGAAATATTACCACAATTATTTTGAATGAAAGGCACACATACCCACAGTAACAAAAATTAAGTATATAGTATTAATTTTATAGTATACTATTATATGTAAATATATAATATATAATGTATATATTATTATTATATTATATATTATAATTATTATATATATGATATAATATAAATTAACTAGTGTAATTAGTGCAGTCATGGATTACAGTAAGCAGGCCAGTGGTGTTTCCATATATATTTTTTATATTATGCACAGTGGCAGTGTATCAAATACTTGTTCTGTCCACTGTATATATAGGATATATGTATATATTTTACCTAAGTGGGAGCTTCCATGATCCTAATAAATTTAATAATAATTTAAAAAAATATATATAATTATATTAATTATTTTATTAAATAAAAATGCGCTTTGATACGACGCACATAAAGGCAACTTCCATTTAAAAAATCGTTAGAGAGTTGTATGGACTTACAATCCGCTAGCTTGTTGTTTCTTGTTGTCTTCGAAAATTATACTTGGGTGACGGCGTTTCAAGTGTTCGTTTATAGCCGACGTGCTACCGTGGTATGCGAGCTCAGCTTAGCAAAGAGTACACGCAGTGGCAGTGGCACCCTCCATATTTTCCTTGAAATAATTCCAGGCTCTGGTTATTCTGGTCCGCTTTTTTGGCTTTATGCCGCTTTCACGTGTAACCATCACTGACCTTTTTGGAAATTGGCGGTGTTTTCAACTCCTCACCGGCGATTCACTTGGCTCGTTGTCGCCAGTTCATCTGGGTTCGTTCGATTTCCTCCTTGGGAGGGCGGCAGCGTGCATAAAAACACCGAGAGGCGTCGGATGGCTCTTTAAGGATACTTTTATTGACCAAAACAAAAACGTGGGGGATGAAGCCACTCAACTCCGCGGTAGCCGCGCACTTTTCCAATTCGCCGATCTCGCTCCCTTTCTCTCGCTCGCTCGCCCACTTTCTTCCTCTTTGCTCAATCTGACAACGCCGGTCACATTGAAATAAAAGCGGCCCCCTTGGGGGTGCCAGTAACAACCGCTTGTATCGCGAGCGCCTGCCATTCTAAACTTTATCCGCATGTAATTTTTTTGAACCCGTCATTACCCGTCGACGGTATGTTTTGCCCGTCGACGCATTTACGTCATCGATGACGTCGACAACGTCGACTAGTTGGGACAGCTCTAGTATTAAACAGTTATTTTTTGTGGGAATGTGTGTTTGAATATTTTTTGTTGTTGTCGTTGTTGTACTTAGATCAGCATTTTTTTTTTTTTTTTACTGTTTGAGGCTAAACCCAGGTATTTTAATTTAGTTTTAAATGCTTTTTTTGCCCCTGTGAAATGAAAGTGCAGTTCTGCATAGTTTGAAGAAACACTCAGGAATTTTATTTTGTATTCCCATTTAATGCTCTTAGCAAGCCTTTGTTTTACATCTCCTCAAATTCATTCTGCAACGCAGTAAATGTTCTTAATCAGATTACTCGATTATTCCAACTAACTAGTTGATAGAATAATTGATTACTTAAGTAATCGATAGATGCAGCCCTAAACAACACCAAGAAATATTGCCAGATATGTGCCGAGGCTAAAACATTAGTCAACTGCAGATTCTAACATCTGTACGGATTAAATAAATATAATAATGACAGCAATATGGCCTATTTGTTATTTAATTGCATTTGTCATTTTTGAAGTGTTTGTTTACAACTGGGATCACCGTTTTGAAACAGAGTTACTTCTTGAGTACTGAGTAATGTAAAAAGCTACCTGTTTGTTACATACTGCCAAAATAAAAAACAATGCTTCTTATATATGTTCATACTTTACTGAAATGACTTGGATGAGTGAGAATATTCACAAGCATAATGACATGTTATTATTTTATACAATGATTTAAGAAGGTGGGAAGCTGATAAAAACAAATATGCAGCATTTTAATTCTCTGCAAATGTTTACGTTCTCAAATGATCGCTTCTACAAGATTCTGAGGGAATCAACAAAAACATAATGATGTGCTTCCTTGAGGGGTCTGACGGGTCTCTCATGTAGTTCTTGGGGCCTACACTGTGCTCACGGGCATCATATTGGTGACCACCTGGCCATAATACCGTAATACAGTAGGGTTTTTTTTTTGTTTGTTTTTGTTTTTTTAACTGTATATTATGACCTAAAATATTTTACCCTTTTCAGGCGCAGTGATCACTCCAGTGGACATCTACTTAAAAGTTATCATTAGCTTAAATCATTCACAAAAGTTATCATTATCTTAACTCATTCAGTGTTGTGGTAGTTAGAAAAAGAGGGTCGTTTCAATCCCTCGCAGTTAAAATAGATTAAATGTCTATCGCCGTCAATGGTAGGGTGACCATATTTTGATTTCTAAAAAAGACACTCAGCCCAGCCTCAGCCCGGCCTCAAGATACTTGAATTTTATTCGAAGTTCACTCAAAGATGCCTATATCACTTTAATATATTTAAAGTGTGCCCCCTCACTCCGGATGGAAAAATGCAGTTTGGAAAAAAAAAATATATATATATATATATATATATATATATATATATATATATATATGCGCAGACCCATAGAAATGTAGTCCAGTCAATACACATACACACAGTAGGCTATGTGCCAACTAAACATTTTTTTAATAAATTACTATCACGACAATTGTCCTTGACAAATTGTTATTCCCATTCAATTGATGTTCTCATTCAATGTTCTAGATTGCACACAAACAAAAACCGAAATAAACTGACAAACTATTCAATCAGCATGTTTCCAAACGTAGCAGTTCAAAACTACGTTTCCCATAATGCCTAGCGCGGTTTAGCTTACTGATAGTTAGCTGAGGCAAAAATCAAACTTTGCTATAAAAGTTTACAATCATCAGCAGCGCGCCGATGCGACACCAAACGGGATTTTACAGTCAAAGCTCCAACAGAAGTCAACAGTTGCCATTATATACGTATTTATCATCAATAAATTGAAAAAAAACTTCAGGCATTGTGGCCAAATCGTCAACCCAGTAGATGGCGGTAATGCCTCATGATAGGGGTAAACTGCCAACAAAAACAAGAAGAACTACTACTTCCCTCCATTCTCGTAGGAGCCATGTCAACTGCTGCCACCAAGCGGTTGGAGGGATTCTCTTCAAATTGGTCCCGTGAAAAATCATAAAAACCGGACATTTTTATGAATTTATAAAACCCGCCCGGACCACGAGGACACTACGTGAAAGTAGGACTTGTCCGGGCAAAAGAGGACGTTTGGTCACCCTAGTCAATGGCAGCCAAAAAGTTAAGCTATGTGATGTCACAAGAGATTTGTATCATATATAATATATAAATAAAATTCCTTGATCAAAATATACACAGCGCACTTATTTGGATTTCACGGAGCTACTAAAGCGACATAGACATAAATAAAATAAATTTAAACCATCTGGTGCGCACCAGAAACAATCTGGTAAACATCAGCATTATATAGCATTTAAGCTAGCGGACTTTTGCTATGCAAGTCAGTCAATTGTTCTTTTGTTTTACTTTAGATCCTCATTTATTTTATTTTATTTTTTTCGTTTGAGGCCACGCTCAGGTACTAGTTGAGTCCAAGATTGACGTAAAGCTCACCTAATCCTTTATTATCATTTTTAGCACTGCAAAACTGCGGTTTACTAAATCCTGTATTATCATTTTTAGCATGCCGAGACTGCTGAAGCCACCTGAGCTTAGCCTCAATCGATATTAAAAAAATAAATACATGAGGATCCTACAAAAGAGCTAACTTGCATAGTGAAAGTCGGCTAGCTTAAATGCTATATAATGCTAATGTTTTCCAGATTGTTTCTGGTATGCGCCAGATGGTTTGAATTTATTTTATTTCTGTCGATGTTCCTTTAGGGCAGGGGCCCACAACCCAAAATGTTGAAAGAGCCATATTGGACCGATAAAAACAAAAAATATATCTGGAGCCGCAAAAAATTAAAAGCCTTATGTAAGCCTTATAAAGAAGGCAAAACAGGCTATATTACCTATATTAGCCTACTAGCAAAATCACTAAGTTGGCTACAAATACATAATGAGCCATCATGATTAAATGTTTATGTTCCCTGCAGCGCATCCTATAGAGAATGACGCACCATGTGACTTCTCTGATGGACGATGCCGTCTGAAGTCTAACTTCATCACAATGTTTGTGTCATGTTTGTCCTCCTACAGAAACCATATTTAATATATATTTCCCTCCCCTATATTTTTCCATTTTTAAACATTTTTGAAAAAGTTCCAGGGAGCCACTAGGGCAGCACTAAAAAGCCACATGCGGCTCTAGAGCTGCAGGTTGCTGACCCCGTTTAGAAGCTCCATAGAATTTGTCTGTTTAATTATTTTATTTTATTGTATTCAGAATTATTCATATTTATTGTTACTCATGGCTTTTTTTAAATTTGCATTTTTTAAAGTTATTTTTTTATTAAATATTTTTTTTTTCTCCAATTAGTTCATTATTTGGATTCATTAACAGTATTTAACAATATTTGTTTATTGCCCATCTCAAAATTTGCCCGAGTAACCCAAATGTTACAATTGGCAGTCAAAAGGGGGCTGCAGAATATTAGCCACTGGGCTGTAAGTTTGAGACCTCTGATAATATAAATGTAATAAATAGGGTGAGGAAAAAAAAACATTCATGCATGAAAAGCCTTAAATCTAAATAATGAATGGCATGTCAAAAGTCTGTAATTGTGAAAGTGCCGTAAATAAACAAATGAGGATTAAAAACAACTTTGTACCAGTAACAGTGAATTAACTAATTGTATGGATCTCATTAAGAACTAGAAAATGCAATTTCGGGAGTAATTACACCTGGGTCTTTCCTCTGTGGAGATACAGATCTTAGCCCCACTCAGGTGTAGCAATAGAATGGACAATAATGCCAGTCAATGGCATTAAACAAAGTAAACGCCATTAGAAATGATTGGGAGAATTGGACGTCCATGTCCGTCAATGGCAGCACCCTCCATAAGCGTCAATGCAATCTGGGACATTTGGGGTACACATTCTATTGATATCTGGTCATTTCCTGTTGATTTTGGGGAAAGAACAAAATTCCAATTGAAAATGAATGGGAAAAAATTTGGACGTCCATGGACATCAATGGTATCAACTTACATAGGCGTCAATGGAATCCAAGTACATTGGCATCAATAGAATGAAAAAACATGATAAAATGTCATTAGAAATGAATGGGAAATTTGGACATCCATGGCCGTCACTGGCGGCACCCTTCATAAGCGTCAATGGAATTTGGGAAGTTTGGGGGACACGTCCTGTTGATATATATTCATTTTCTGTTGATTTGGGGAAAAAAAAAAAATTCCCATTGAAAATGAATGGGAAAAATTTTGGACGTCCATGCACGTCAATGGTATCAACTTACATAGGCGTCAATGGATCCAAGTACATTGGCATCATTACAATGAAAAAACATAATTAAATGCCATTAGAAATGAATGGGAAATTTGGACGTCCATGGACGTCAATTGAATCACCCTCCATAAGCGTAAAAGGAATTGGGGAAGTTTGTGGGACACGTCCTATTGATATCTAGTCATTTTTTTTTTTTTTTGTTGATTTGTGGGGGGAAAAAAATTCCCATTGAAAATGAATGGGAAAAAATTTGGACGTCCATGGAAGTCAACGGTATCAACTTACATAGGCGTCAGTGGAATCCAAGTACATTGGCATGAATAGAATGAAAAAACATGATTAAATGCCATCAGAAATGAATGGGAAATTCTTTTCTCCCTCTCTATCTTTAACAGAACACCTTCTTCAAATGCCCAAAAGCATATACCAATATAGGTGGTAAAAATCTAATTCGGGCACAGCAGAAACAGTGAAGGGGTAGAAGAAGAATGGACGGCTCATGTGATGAAAGAAGTTTAGGTAAGTACAATGAACACGAAAAGTCGTGGTGTAGGTGTGTTTACATGTGGCTAAAGGCTAAACTCAGGAGCACGGCACTGAGCAGTGCTGCAGGGCTGCAGGACAGAGCCGCTGTACCGCTGTGGTGCTTGTCTCCTTGGCTGTGGCTCCTGTGTGGGCCGTTACAGTTGTCACCATAGCAACACTCCATCTTTGCCCCAGAGTTGCTCCCGTGAGCTTTGTCACAGAAAGCCTTGTAGGTACATGACTTGAGCACAGTGTCTGAAAGAGAAGTCACACCAAGTGCACGGTTCAAGTTCTCTATTTGGGACTGTGGATTTAGAACTTTAGAACTAGGCCTATAGTAGGAATTAATTAATCATGAAATACCACCACGATCATGTTGCATTTTGTTGTTATTGCGCTAGTATATTTACTGACGGGGTCCGGTGATGGTGGCGCAGGCATCAGCATACAGTGGGCAGGAGGCGGAGCCTTGTTTGTTGCAATCATCCTCACTAGATGCTGCACATGTGTGGCATTTCAGGGCGCCGCCTTTGCAGACAGAACAGGGCACAACACCTGACTTGAAATTAAGCATGAACACTTCACAGGACATTAACTTGAGTAATTTCTTTAGAAAAAAACCTTCAAATCAAAATTTGTTGCTTTGAGGGTTCGTTTAATTAGTGACGTTGTAATGGTTTGTTTTGTTTGCATTTAGTTTTATTGATTTGAGCGGATACACTCCCCTCTAGTGGCAACAGTGAATATGACATAACTTGTCTAACATGGCTGAATCCAGCTGCTCCCGGTTAAGACCAACATAAGGTATGATTTTGTGTGCGCTAATATGCTTTTTTATGCATTCGTTATTTAGTTTAGAAGTACCGTAATTTCCGGACTACAAGCCGCTACTTTTTTCGTTCATTTTGAATCCTGCGGCTTATAGTCCAGTGCGGCTTATTTGTTGATTTATTTGTGTTGATAGGCAACACATGCCTCCTAGCATGCATTGCAGACCTACAGATGTAAGTAACAATCAATATTCAGCATGCATTGCAGTACTACAGATGTAAGTAACAATAAATATTCATGTTCTGTGCTAATTCTTTATTCATTTACTGTTCCAGTTGTTTCATTAATTGCTTGTGATGGTATTTGGTAACACTTTATTTGACAGCGGGGTCATAAGACTGTCATAAGACCATCATAATTATGACATGACACTATCATGGGCATTACTGAATGCTTATGACAGATGTCATTAAGTGTCATCCAGCAAATTATGTTACCAACTTCATTTATGTCCAGCTCAGATATTTTACATCCATTCAAAAGTGAGATCATATGCTGAATAAAACTGAATGATAACGGTTATAAGCATTCATTAATGCTCATGACAGTGTTATGTCATAATTGTCTAATCTTCTAATGACAGTCTTATGGTGCCACTGTCAAATAAAGTGTTACCAAATACCGTAACTAGCAATTAATTAAACAACAGTAACTGAATAAATAATTAGCACAGAACATGAATTTTGATTGTTATTTACATCTGTTGCGCTGCAATGCATGCTAAGAGGCATGCTGGACAACAACAGTTTTGACAGCAGGTGGCATAAAAGGTTGACTGTCTCCCCCGAGGGAGTAGTGATGGCCAAATGAAGCTTCTTGAAGCAATGAAGCTTTGCAGCCAATTGGTTAAAAGCTTCATGGTGGTTCAATTGGTCTTCTGACCGTCATATGATGCCGCTGTCTAATGAAGTGTTACCGGCTAATATCTTTTGGTGTCAATATCCCATAATACAGTGAGGACAGCTGGGACTTATAGGCCAGTGCGGCTTATCTATGAACAAATGCCGTTTTCGTGTCACATTTTGGTGGGTGGCGGCTTATAGTCAGGTGCGCTATATAGTGCGAAAATTACGGTATATTAAGCAGTTTTTTTGTGGGAATGTGTTTGAATGATTTGTTAAGAGCATTGTAAACTGCTCCCCTGTTAAGTTTTTGTTTGAGGTTATATGTTGTTTATGCATTTGCTATTTTGTTTAGAAGTATAGTATATATTTAGTTCTATTGTTTTGGGTGGATACACTACCCTCGATGTCTAACACGGCTGAATCCAGCTGCTCCCTGTTAAATCCAACATAAGGTATGCATTTGTTTGAGCTACTATATTTGTTTATGCATTCGTTATTAAGTTTAAAAGTATAGTGTGTATATATGTGTTTGAACAATGGTGTCACTACAAAATAAGTAGCGTGTAAAACATGCTTGAGTGTAGTAGTAATGACTGTGGGACGAGTGGTCTCAATTTGATTTTTAACTAATTAAACACAGTAATCTAAAAAAAAGAAATAATCCATTGACTTTCCTAATGACCAATTTGAAGGTGTTTAAAAAAAAAAAAAAAAAAAAAAAACAAGAAACAAAAACGGGAGTGGGAGTCATTTTTACTGGGAGCGGGACAAGATTGGGAGTCATTCTACAGGGACAGGATTGGATTCAGTTTTCGACTCAAGTCCAGGATTGGGATGGAATGGAATGGAGTTTTTCTATGGGAGCGGGAAGGAACAGGAGTTAATTCCACTCCCAAAAATTATGCTCCAGTATGCACCTGAGAGTTGCTTGGAGTCCGCCATTAAGCTAAATTTTGTTTACAGTGCAGTGAATTTTATTGCTGTTTTTTTTCTCCATTCTTTCCAGTTTTAAATAAAATTGAGCAGTCAAATACTTTTTTGTTTTTTTTCTTTGCATATCGGCTCAGATCTGACGTTTTTTGCATCGGGAGAAAGTACTTTTACTTTTTACTTGTAAATTATAAAGGAAGTACTTTTGTACTTGAGTAATTTTTTTTCTTAAATACTTGTACTTTTAAGTAAGTAAGTAGTAACAGTGCTTTTACTTAAGTAAAAAAGTGAGTACAGTGGTACCTCGACATACGAAGTTAATTCAATTCAATTTTATTTGTATAGCCATACAGTTGGGTCAAAAGTTTACATACACTTGTGAAGAACATAATGTCATGGCTCTCGAGTTTCCAGTTATTTCTACAACTCTGATTTTTCTCTGATAGAGTGATTGGAACAGATACTTCTTTGTCACAAAAAACATTCATGAAGTTTGGTTCTTTTATGACTTTATTATGGGTTAACAGAAAAAGTGATCAAATCTGCTGGGTCAAAAATATACATACAGCAACACGAATTACCAATTTCTTGTGAGTGATTATTGACTTGAACAATCATTGACTTGAACAAGTCAGGAAAGTCACTCGGAGCCATTTCAAAGCAGCTGCAGGTCCCAAGAGCAACAGTGCAAGCAATTGTTTGTAAGTATAAAGTGCATGGCACTGTTTTGTCACTGCCACGATCAGGAAGAAAACGCAAGCTATCACCTGCTGCTGAGAGAAAATCGGTCAGGAGGGTGCAGATTCAACCGAGAATTACCAAAAAAGCAGATCTGCCAAGAATTAGAAGCAGCTGGAACACAGGTGTCAGTGTCCACAGTCAAGTGTGTTTTGCATCTCCATGGACTGAGAGGCTGCCGTGCAAGAAGGAAGCCCTTGCTCCAAAAGCGGCACCTTAAGGCTCGACTGAAGTTTGCTGCTGATCACATGGACAAAGATAAGACCTTCTGGAGGAAAGTTCTGTGGTCAGACGAAACAAAAATCGAGCTGTTTGGCCACAATGCCCAGCAATATGTTTGGAGGAGAAAAGGTGAGGCCTCTAACCCCAAGTACACCATGCCTACCGTCAAGCACGGTGGTGGTAGTATTATGCTGTGGGGCTGTTTCGCTACCAATGGAACTGGTGCTTTAAAGAGAGTAAATGGGATAATGAAGAAGGAGGATTACCTTCAAATTCTTCAAGATAACCTAACGTCATCAGCCCGAAGATTGGGTCTTGGGCGCAGTTGGGTGTTCCAACAGGACAATGACCCCAAACACACATCAAAAGTGGTAATGGAATGGCTAAATCAGGCTAGAATTAAGGTCCTGACTTAAACCCTATTTAGAACTTGTGGACAATGCTGAAGAAACAAGTCCATGTCAGAAAGCCATCAAATTTAACTGAACTTCACCAATTTTGTCAAGAGGAGTGGTCAAAGTTTCAACCAGAAGCTTGCCAGAAGCTTGTGGATGGCTACCAAAAGCGCGTAATTGAAGTGAAAATGGCTAAGCGACATGTTACCAAATATTCGCGCTGCTGTATGTATATTTTTGACCCAGCAGATTTGATCACTTTTTTCTGTTCACCCATAATAAAGTCATAAAAGAACCAGACTTCATGAATGTTTTTGTGACAAATAAATATCTGTGCCAATCACTCTATCAGAGAAAAATCAGAGTTGTAGAAATAACTGGAAACTCAAGAGAGCCATGACATTATGTTCTTCACAAGTGTATGTAAACTTTTGACCACAACTGTATATCACAACAGGTTTGTCTCAGAGGGCTTTACAGAGTCATTTTGATATACAGTCAGATACGGTAGATGAATGTGATGAATCCATGTCCTGGGCATCCCCCATCCTAAGACCCTCCATGGCCAAGTAAAAACTAAAAAAAAAAAAAAAACATGGGAAAAGAGAAACTTTGGGGAGAACCACAGTCAGGAGAGATCCACTCCTGGGATGGACAGGCTATAGATGCACCAGGACTGATGATGGGTATTAGCAGAAGGAGTTCCAGTTTGTAGAGATGCAGTGGAGTGAGGGAACATGAGGAGGTCCATCTTGCCAGGGGTCAGGATAGTCAGGCGGCTGCGGCTGAATTCCAGGACCTTGTTTGTAAGTCGAAATGGTCGTATGTTGAGCAGGATTTTCCCATAAAAACACATTATAATTCCATTAATTCGTTCCACAGCCCAAAAACCTACACTAAATCCTTAATAAATACTGCTGGTACTGTTGCAAATAGCAATTACACAGAGCAAAACAAATAAATTATGAATAAAAATTGGAATGAAAATAGTAATAATAAAAATAATTCCTGTAATAATGTAACGAATTGGTTCTAATGTGGCAGATGTGTTTTGCATGGTGTACCTGAATGCACCGGGTGGCTGACTTGAAGGAGGAAGAGAGGATTGTTACTTTCACTTTTCATGTACCGTCGAAGTAGGCATGTTGTGTTGCACAAAGTATGAAATAAATGATTAAAAATCTGATGAAGCTGGCGACTTCTTTGGCGATGTTACAATAATAATAATTTTCACCTTAACTTATAAAGACTGGCAAATGGAGGTCGTACGAGGACTATTGAGATCGTAGACATTCTACAGCCGTAATGTCGAGCCAGTTCACGGATGCGGACACCCCGCTCATATTTTTCCATCATTTCCATCTTCATATCAATGGTCAGCCTCACCTTTTTCTTTTTCACCACTTGCACTAACCTTCTTGGAACACATGTTGATTTCTCTCACAAGAAAATCTGCCGTGCGTCCGTCTTGAAGGAAAACAAAGGAACTGCGGCGCTGTCATAAATGGTCTTATTTCGTGCATGTCGACGGATTTGGAAACAAATGGCGAGTCAAATTTCACGTTGGATTTCGTAAAGATCTTTTGTTGAAGCGATCGTATGTCGAGGATCCACTGTACTTCATCCACCACTGGTTGACCATGAAAAGCTACCATATTAACAAAAATGCAGCTCACTTTTGCCTCATTGCATTATATCCAGACCACCTTGGCTTAAAAAAAAAATCTTTCTTTTTTTTAATTGTTCAGCCCTAGTCTCACTAATGAACATCATTTCACCTTCACCACTCTGATGAAAACTTACTGTGGCCAGCCAGAGAGAGGACAATCAGCAGGGCTAAAGGAACCTTCATTGCAGCAGACGTCGATCCAGACAGCGACCGGGTAAGAAGAAGCAATGGAAAGGAGGGATGACCAAGTAAGACGATGCAGTGGAAATGGGGGGTGAACAAGTTGGAAGTTTTAGACGTTGGAAGCCGCCTCACGGCATTAAAGTCTAATCTCTCTAATCTCAATTTATGCTGCACAGCCAGAAGACCATGCTAATTGACTTAACAGAAGATACTTGAACAGAGTTCTATATTTTTGTATTTTTAAAAAACACGCTTCCTAAAAATTCAAATACAGGTAGGGTGTGTGAAAGGAGTTGTGGGTCATGATTAACAGAATGCAACGTCTCCGGTCTGGAGGTCAAAGCTGTTACGTATTGTACGTATGACAACAATGGCGCTTATGTGTCTCGGGTCACATTGATTGAGATGTGGGGTTTAGATCCACTTTGTAAGATAATAAATCAAAGTTTTCCTGTCTAATTTTTTCCCACTGTAATGTTTACATCACTGATATACTGTAATATAACTTTTTTTAATTAGCGTAATAATGATCTATTGAATTACAGGTACAGTGGGGTAAATAAGTATTTAGTCAACCACCAATTGTGCAAGTTCTCCTACTTGAAAAGATTAGAGAGCCCTGTAATTGTCAACATGGGCAAACCTTAACCATAAGAGACAGAATGTGGGTAAAAAAAAAAAAAAATCACATTGTTTGATTTTTAAAGAATTTATATCCAAATTAGAATGGAAAATAAGTATTTGGTCACCTTCAAACAAGCAAGATTTCTGCAGGCATGCAAACTTGCCACCTTTCGGCGAAATTTCGCCGTTTTGAAATCAAAATGGGTCATTTTTCTGAATCACGTAGATCCGAGGAGAAAAAAATGGGGCGATGGGGGGGGGGGGGGGGGGTGTCTGTCAACGAGCGAGTGAAACCGTTAACTTCAAAACCGTAGTCCATGCTCAAAACTACACTCTAGTCCAAGGGTCCCCATCTGCCGGGCCGCGGACCGGTTCCGGTGCGCATTTGCCACCGGGCCGCACAGAAATAATAATCTAATAACGACCGCATTCTGGCCGAACTAACCCTGTGCCCCTGCTTAACACACCACTAATATATGGCACTGCCACTATCCCTGTCTACTCTAGATATAATACTACGGAATAGATTAGAATGTCGTCACAGAAATCCATTGATTGGACAGCAGGCAGTACATCTTCTTTGTGTATATAATATATCTATGTGCGCTTGTCCTCGATAATAACGTATTACTAGGCCGCGGGCGCAGCACATTTGTTCCCGGAAATAATTAGCCCCCACACGAGCGAAGATAACTGGAAAACGGACGTCTTTGGAGATATTTTTAGGACGAAAAGGATATTTTTACGGCGAAAAGGACACCTGACGAGCCTACAACCTCGAAGACCCACGAACTGCGAAGAAGTGGATTCGTGACCCGTTTGTGAATAAACAGAGAGATCGCAAATGACGGCGACCTTATTAAACGTACATTTGAGACAACAACTCTACCGAGGTTCTGGATTAAAGTCATTCTGGAATATCCTGACATCGCGACAAGAGCTTTGAAAACCTTGCTACAATGTCCAACATCGTATCTTTGTGAAGCGGGCTTCTTAATCAATGTTTAATGACAAGAAGAAGTTGTTAATGGTGAGCGCGGTGTGCAGCTGTTGTGTGCAGCTTACATGGCAGGATGAATCTGAGGAGAACTATTCCACAAGTCCTTCCATGATCAAACGTAAGTTAATATTCCTTTCTTTCAAGAAAGTTTGTAGTGTTTACTTTGGAATCGCTGCATTTGCGCATTTTGCAGGTATGTTTAACGTTACGCGCATGCGCATAACCACTTCGTTGCAATTTTTGATGGGGTTCAAAATTTGTCAGAACACCGGTCCGTGAAAAAAAGACCCAAATAACACCGGTCCGTGGTGCAAAAAAGGTTGGGACCCCTGCTCTAGTCCGATGACCCAGACCTATCACCGCCACTCTCTTCTCGTGACAACAAATGACTGACAAAAGTGAGAGACGGGAGTACAGTGTTTCTCTGCTTAATGCAAATGGGACATACTGTATATTTTATAATTTAGATTTTGTATAATTTGCTACTTAATGTGTCTTATATGTTCTGATTTCAGGCTGAGAGATTTAGACTTGTATATGTTAAATTATTATGTACTGTGTTTAATTCGAGATGTCTCTGGTTGCACTATGAAATGCACTTTTCCGCTCATGCCGTGTGTCCATGTTACTTTGTCACCTTTTTCACCCCTAACCAGTTTGCATGCCTGTTTCTGGCTGTCAAAGAGGTCCAACTTCTAACGGGGTCTAACGAAGCTCCACTCGTGACCTGTATTAATGGCACCTGTTTTAACTCATTATCGGTATAAAAGACACCTGTCCACAAGCTCGGTCAGTCACACTCCAAACTCCACTACGGCCAAGACCAAAAAGCTGTCGAAGAACACCAGAGACAAAATTGTAGACATGCACCGGGCTGGGAAGATTGAATCTGCAGTAGGTAAAACACTTGGTGTAAAGAAATTAATTGTGGGAGCTATTATTAGAAAATGGAAGACATACAAGACCACTGATAATCTCCCTCGATCTGGGGCTCCATGTAAGATCTCACCCCGTGGCGTCAAAATGATAAGAATGGTGAGCAAAAATCCTAGAACCACACGGGGCGACCTAGTGAATGACCTACAGAGAGCTGGGACCACAGTAACAAAGGCTACAACTTAAGCCCGACTCCATCCCGTTTACTTGTAGCGTTAGCCGCTAGCGTTAGCCTACCGGGCTTCTGTTTGGCTTCCTGAAAATCACGTGACTCCATACGTAAGCACACTGTCTGCTTTCTTAAAGGAGAATGAACATAGACGAAGAACACAAAGTCAAAGCAGGATGAAAAGACTATATTTTCTTGTTTTATTAATTTACCGAATTTACCGACATGGTCAAAATTACGTCGATCATCGTGAAGAATTTCGGTAACGGTAAATTTTCGGTTTACCGCCCTGCTCTAATACAATGGACCCATTAATAGACTTTTTTTTGGAAAAATCACAATTTCTTTAGGTAGTCACATGAATAATGAGGTGGCCTCTGAAAATCAACGTAAAACAACTTGGCAAGGACTTTCCAGAGAGTACTTGGTGAGTCACTCTTTAAACAATCATGTGGTATTTATAGCTGATTGGACTTTCTTAAACATGTATAATCTACGTGACATGGTTAGTGATGATTGGGACTGATAATAGAATCGTTAGATAATCTGCCAAATGATTCCATGGTATTGAAACACTCTGTTGACTTAATTATCGAGGGTTGATTGAATATTTGCCTGTGCTCATATATACCTAATACATATTTTTTCTTATTGATATAACCAGTAAATGATTATTGCTTGCTCTAATAGGTTGTAGTATAATGTTTAAAGTGTTATAAAGTGTTAAAGAGGGTCGGGGTGACAACTGCCTTGCTTCATGGCCGCAACATTGCGTAACTAGAGCTTCTGGAACATCTTCAGCATCTTACGTCTAGACTTTCGAGGACATCTTCCATTCGAGGACATCTTCCATGGCCGCAGCGTCGCATAACTGAAGTGTCTGGGTCATTCTGACCACTTTATCTAAATGCCCTTGCTTACACACGTGTATTTAGTTAGTTCCGCCTACATGCTCACACATAGCCAATCAAAATCACATGGGTTTCTCCAGCTTGCTTTCCCCCTCCCTTTAGGGCCGCACCTTTCTGTGTTAGGACAAGCCCCTAATAAAAGAAAGAGCAAGGAGTTTAGTTTTAGATCAATTTTGGTGACTAGACAGCGTAAACTAGCATTTCACTGTCTAGTCCCTCCTTGCTCTCCTCGGCCAAGAAAACTGAGTGTCTTCTCTCCTTATTTTTGGTTAACTTTACAAATGTCTACCTAAGGATCTATTTTTGAACTTGACACACTCCCTACACTTGTCGCAGTGCAGTAAAGCTGTGTGTGCTAAATCTGTTGGCCTCTGGGGACCGCTGTTGGCTGGGGGCCCTAGGCAATTGCCTGGTTTGCCTAATGGGATGCGACGCCACTGTTCATCAATGAATTTTCACAACACGCTCAAAAGTCTGGTTAGTCTTTTTATTTGAACAAATATTTCATGTTAGGTGCTTTTTGTTCACATTAAAACAAAAAATGAGAGAGAAAATAAACTGCATGATCTGAAACAAATGATGGAGAGTGCAATCTTATACAGTCAAGGTGTACAAAACAGAACAGTAAGCCGATTAAAATGGGACTGTCAATATTTTCGTTAATCAGGAAGGAGCCTTCATTCTAACAATACATAACCACACACACACAAACAAAAACTGATGGTATTCATAATTGTGCTGTCCTGCAGTGTTGTTAGTGGCCAATAAGTTTATATTTGTTCTTTCAGTTCCAATGGAACTGTTCTAGTTTTGTAGATCTATTGCCTTCATTTCTCTGAAGGAACCCTGAAGGTGGACAGCTATCTCTGATGGTGTGAATATTGTTTGGTGACAGTGAAACTGATGTTGTAGTGTCGGATAGGAAATTAAAAAATGTCACAGTGTTAATACAATCACAGGGGAATCATTGATTGTCTTTTTATATATCTGTTTGAATGATATGCATCCTTGACACTGACCATTTTTCTCGCTAGCGTGCAGCTTTGGCAACCGTCTACTAACACGCGACGCCCCCGAGACGTTCAGGAGAATAGATTATTCATAATGTTGCTTTAACATGAAACAATGCTCAAGCTTTTGTGGGCATGACTCAAAAGCAACCTCAGCCCGCCTTAAATGTGATGTCACTCGGCTGTAGCCGTTGCATGACAATTATGCCGTTAAGCTGCTGGGAATTGTATTTAAGCCACAAGCACGTCATTGTTGTCCACTGGCAGGATGGCCAAAAGCACGAGGGGTCCACGAAATGCAATCAAAACAGATGACTACACGTGAAGAGTCTCTATTAGCATGCTTTCAGAGACAGGAAGCAGTAGGAGACATCTGTGTTGGGGCAGCATTAGGTGTGGGCTGGCACAAGTCATGCTTGAGGCACAATGAAGTCCGCCTCAGTCCACTTTTCCCATTTTAGCAATGAGCTCGTCACAGATCTTAGTGAGTTCTTCAATCTCTTGATTCTGTTGCACAAACGAGACAGAAAAGACAATTTCTTCATTGAACAAACACCATGGTCGATGCTGCTTGCCTTCTGCTGCAGAGCTTGTTCTAGGGACTCGTTCTTCATTTGCTCCTTTCTGAGGGTGGCGGTCAGGGCCAAGCTCTCGGAACTGGCCTTTGTGCGCACTTGAGCGATCTCCTCATTGGCCCTGAGTAGGGTAGAATGTGAATTTTTCTGCAGCAAAATTTATAAGTTGGGACATAACACAAAATTTTATGAAAGTCTTACTTGTCGAGCTTCTCTTCTGCATGGACTTTGAGTGTCTGGTATCTCTGCTCCTCCTGTTTAACTCTGGCCAGATACTCCTGAGCACATTTCTTAAGTACCTCTTCATTCTGTGGAGGGAGCATACATGAAAATTCTGTATTTGGGTCATTCCAAAATTGGAGGACATTTTACGTCCCACCCTTCAACTTTGAAATAATCCACATACAAAATACTAAAACGGGCAGTATCACTCAGTAGCAACTTGAACCCGAGTGGAAAAGTGATGAGCAGGACAGTACTGTCGATATTTCACAAAGCGAGCTGCAAAAGCAATTAAATGATGGTCTCCAGCGTGATTCAAACCCGCGTTTCCCGTGCGACAGACGAGCGCGTAGACCACAGGTCTATACTTCTGCGTGACAGAGTCATGATTTTTTTTTTTTTTTTTTTTAATAAAGCATTCGCAATAGGTCACTTATGGGTCACTTCCTGTTGATTTTGGATTACACAACAGGAAGTGACCCAGGAATGACGAGGCAGTGACTCAAACTCAACAGAACGTGACCTGTAAATGCCCTAAAATGAACAGAAAGTGACCTGTAAATCCCACGGAAGTCGGAAAAAGTGACTGTGAATGCTTTGGTTTCGATTGAACAAACAAATGAATGAACTTTCATTCGCAATTCCCGGTCTTAAAGGGATCCTCTATTTTTAAGACAAGTAATTGTTAAAAGATAAATGTTAGTATGAGTTAGAATTTGATATTAAATTCCCTCTTAATGTTTTTGTTTTAATAAAGTTTGTAAAATTATTTTAAGTGATAGGTCGCCATTCTTGTTACGTCGCAGTGCGTGATGTCACTGGCCCCGAATGCCGAAATTCCAGCGCGTCACTCGTTAGCTTTCCCAACATGTCGTCAGTTCTACCCTTCCTATTTGAACCAGAAAAAGTGAAAAGTGAAGAGCAGGACAGCACTGTCGGTCGTTCACAAGACGAGTTTCAGGGAAAAATGCGTGCAGCAAATACCTGATAAGACAAAAGTTGGGCAAAACTGGTGATGCGAGAGAGTCCTGTTGGGAACTCCGGTTGGGAGCGAGAGTGCATGCTGTTGGGATTTGGGAACTCCGGTTTTATTAGCAGATATTCAATGTAAGCATATTGCATTTTCAAACGTTTTCCCAATACAATTATGTACAGGGTGACCCAAAAAAAAGTTTACACTCAGTTGACTGCTTGTTTAAAAGCCATTGAAACATATCTAAATAGGTTGTCATGCTTAAGTGATTCATTAAGGTCACTCAATGCAGCTGGTAATCTCTCGTCTCTACAATTCCTGTGCTTCTGCTGAAAATGAAGAAAACTTTAGCTGTACCTGAATTGCTGCGTGCCGGTCTGACACCTACTGAGATTGCAGCAAATCTGAGAATATCCAGATGTGCAGTCTACAAAGTTAAAAAGAAGCTGAAAGATACTGGAACAGCCTCACGAAAACCTGGGTCTGGAAGTGCCGATCTGTGCGGACCAAAAAGTTGATTGACAAGGTGATATGTGGCCACCCCAGAGTCCAGATCTCAATCCCCTGGATTATAGCATATGGGCAACTGTGGAGGACAGTGCCTGTAAGAAGCCACAAACTTCCGCGGTAGCCTTGGAGAGGTCCATTGTTAGATCTTGGGAAAAGATGACAGCATCCTACATAAAGAAGACCTGTCAAGCGTTCCGCAGGCGCCTGGAGGCTGTTGTGACACTTAAGGGAGGACACATTGAAAAATAGAGTGTACTGTACATGTTCTTTACAATAATGTATAATTTGTGATTAAATTCTAATTCTAAGCTGAATAAACATGGCATTTAAGTTGTATTATGGCAGTGTAAACTTTTTTTTGGGTCACCCTGTAGATTGTTAGCATCCAGAGCTGTCGTGTGCCTTACATACAGTACAGGCCAAAGAGCACACCTTGTGTAATCCAGGTCTTGTATATTGTAACGCGTGGTAGCTAGGATACGTGTATAAAAGTACCAGAAAGGGGAGAAGCTTCCACTTACGCACATTTATTCACAAAAAAATAATATTTCCACCTTGACCACTCTTCACTCGGGAGCTCAGCAGTATGCAAACACGCATTCCCTGATGAACTCCAACATTGTTGTAAGGGCCACGTCAGAGTCACTGTCGTCACTATAGCGTGCCATAGTGCTTTAATTATTTAGTATGATTTGGGGAAAACTCCCGCGAAGAATAGTCAACAAAAAAAGATATCAATACTAATCCAAATCTGCGTTTTTTACTCACTCGAAGATCCAGGAATTAGACCGATCCCATGGCAATATCGGAGCCGCGATTAGGCCGTCGATTCCCCAAATAGACTGATCCGAAAAGCCGCTGTGGGACCGACGGATAAAAATAAATGGACAGATCCAAAACCATTATTGCAGACGCGATGGGACCCTTACTTGACTGAGGATCCAGGAAAAATGTTCGGGCGCCAGTTGTAACGCGTGGTGGGTAGGATACATGCATACAGGGACCAAAAAGGGGGAGAAGCTTCCACTTATGCACATTTATTCACTAAAAATAATAATTCCACCGTGACCGCTCGCTTGGGCGCGGCCATTAAATAAAGGACTGTGAACGGCAAATTTTGTATCCTCATTATTGTCTGGAAAGGAACAAATATAACCTTGCGGAGCAGCAATTTTCTACAGTTCATTTTTTTGGGCTGGTCTAATATACACAGTATATCTATATATATCTATATATATATATATATATATTTTTTTTTTTTTTTCTAAAATTTTTAGCTTAATTTTATCTCATGAGACCCTGTTACCCATATAAGATCAACAGTAACAGCTAGATAAATAGCTAAGTTCTGTTCCTGAGAAAACCTAAGAGTACTACAGATGTTCAACCCTGGTTCCTGCAACTCTGTTACTGTGTTAAGCCAAATACTGTACAGTCCCTGACAAAAGTCTTGTCGCTGGGCTGCATGCGATGGAGCACCATCCTGCTTCAGAATTTGCCCTTTTTTTTTTTGATTAGGAATGTAAGAGGCAGCTAAGATTTGTTGATATTTTAGACTATGTATGTTGCCTTCCACCCTGCAGATCTCTCACACACCCCATACTGGATGTAACCCCAGACCCTGATTTTGCCTCCACCAAACTTCACTGTTTTGTGGCAAAAGGTGGCTTTTTCACATGAATCTTCCATTGAATTACACCACAGTCGCCACAAATATTGCAGGAAACCTACTGAAGCCCGCATGGATCCGAGGTCCACTCAGAAAACAGTGAAGTTTGGTGGTGGCAAAATCATGGTCTGGGGTTACATCCAGTATGGTGGTCTGCGAGAAATCTGCAGGGTGGAAGGCAACATAAATAGTCTGAAATATCAACAAATCTTAGCTGCCTCTTACATTACTAACCATATAAAGGGCCAAATTCTGCAACAGGATGGTGCTCCATCGCATACTTCAATTAAGATCCTCCAGGACTGGCCTGCCCAGTCACCAGACATGAACATCATTGAGCATGTCTGGGGTAGGATGAAAGAGGAAGCATGGAAGACGAAACCCAAGAATGTTGATGAACTCTGGGAGGCATGCAAGACTGCTTTCTTTGTTCCTGGTGGCTTCATCAATAAATTGTATTAATCCTTGCCGCATGGATGCAGTCCTTCAAGCCCATGGAAGTCATACAGAATTTTAAATTTGCATCTCACAGCACAACTACTTAAAGGGGAACTGAAGAGGTTTTCAGATTTCGCTCTTAAGTGTTTTACTCAGTTGAATTGTATTAAATGCGTCATTCGCTCTCTCAAAAAGTCACTTAAAAAAAAAATAATAATAATTGACCGCGTAGTTTTTGAGTTATGGCCATAGCAACACCATAGCAACGAGGGACGCGCCGTCCTGCCGACCCCTACCTCGTGACGTAACTTCCAGGAAGCCTCGCCACCACTCTGAACACGGAAATATAGCACCACGCATCCTCGCCATATATTGCAAACATTTTCTGGGTTTTACTCGCGGGATTCGTCATGCCATCTCGATGTGTAGCGATATGAATTACTCACAGGAAGACTCGAGACTCTAGGAGTGGTCCAAAAAAAAACTTCTCCTGCAAAGGTTTGGACCGTTTTTGTTAGCATGCATACAGGTCCCCAATCGGCTCATTGTTTTCATCATTTCAGCCACGACAGCTTTGAAAACCTACAACAATGCAACCTTGGTTTTCCAAAGACGTAAGTAGAACATTAATGGCTTTTTTTTTTTATATAAACGAGGGAGACTCCTACTGCCAGTTTGTTGAAGTGCGACATTTTTTTTTTTTTTTTTGCTGTTGGCCTGTCGTAAGTAGATAGGTTGGCTGACATGTCGTCTACTCATGTGATTTTATTACTATATCAATAGGTGTTATGTAAATTCAAATGTCCCCAGCACCAAATAGGTCCTTGGCTCGTTGTTTTTTTATATTTCAACATCAAGGTCTGCCTATTTGAAGAGGGAACAATAGCATCAAATAGATGCTGGTATGACTGGGGCATTATTATTTGATCACCAAGAAATTATAATTAAATTAAAATTAGGATTCATCCAATATTTTCATGCTGCTGTGATTTTTTTTTCCCTCCAGGAAGCCAAACATAAAAAATTAAGTGGCGGAAACCCTCAACACGATGAAAAAAGCGTTGCAAGTCAGTTGCCACCCAGTTTCCCAAAATCAAGAGAGAGTGGGTCGAGTCATATGATGACCGAAGTGATGCGGTGTCCAGCGATGACGACTGAAGAGATCCTATGAGGCCTGCCAGATGCTGAATTTCTTCCGTCTGCGACATCAGATGACGATGATTTAGGAGAAATAAATGTAGCAAATTTTGATGACATGAAATCATAAACTAGTCATATATACAGTACACATTTTTTAAAAGAAAAATCAAGTTACCTTCATATTTTAATGATAATGCATTATCTGTGTATAGAGAACACTTCATGCTACAGAAAAGAGTAAATACATATTTCCCACTGCCATTATCATTTTTCAATGTTGCGCTAGTCCGTTGCTATCCTAACTTTGTGTTGCTTACTAAAATTATGCTCTTTGATGTGTGCCGTTGTGTGCTTGGTATAACATGTTGTGTCACAATCTGACAACGAAAGCTAATGCTGATTCAACATAAACCTGGTATCATTATTGCGGCCTATTGAATATTTTTTCAGAATGTATTATAATTACAATATTTTATATAACAATAGAATACATTAAACAGTCAACAAAATGTGTCAATGTTGTTAACAATTTATGGTTTTATTTTTTTTAATGAAATTCATGCCCCTGTCAGTGCTTCAGCCTCTGCAAGTTTGGCTCTCACGTCTGGGTTCTCCTGATGACACAGGCATACTCTTGGAAGGGTAATTACTTGATGGTTTACAGCAACACCTGGAAAATAAAATGGTTTTGTCATTTATTTTGAAATATCAATAACATTTCATTCATTTAGCCACATTTGGGCTAGCTCTACCATATTTAGATCGGTAGGAGCTGTCCCATTACCTAATATCCAGTTTTAGCTATGTGTAGAGCATGGAAAAATATACAACCATGTAATCGCATTCTAATAAAAAAAATCACGATGCTGGACTTACCACTCACTCTCCCGTTCGTGAAGTGTCGAGCCGTCAATTGGCGTCATGACGCCATCTGCTGTGTCAAGTAAATCGCAGTCATCTGACGCCTCAGGTTCAAACATGTAGGGATTAATTGTAGTTCATCTTTCCTGGGAGCCTTTGCCATCGGTAGCGTCACAAAAGAGAGATCCTGAATGGTTACCTTTGGTGGAAATATCACTGACATCGTTGTTGCTGCTATGTTAGCTGTGGGTAGTCTTCTGTTGCCTACGTCACACTTCCGGGTTTGCGAAGGGACCATTAACGGAGTGCAAAAAAAATAAAAAAACGCAAATTATCCTTACAATTACGTGTTGATAATGTCATGGTTGTTTTGACGAACTTGTCCCAAGTTTATATTCATAAAATTACACCAAAATCCGGAAAGGTCTTCAGTTCCCCTTTAATTCGCTTATGTTATGTAACATATTTTTGTATTTGAAGTAGAGCAGGGCGGTAAACCGAAAATTTACCGTTACCGAAATTCTTCACGATGACCAACGTAATTTTGACCACGTCGGTAAATTCGGTAATTTAATAAAACAAGAAAATATAGTCTTTTCATCCCGCTTTGACTCTGTGTTGTTCGGCTATGTTCATTCCCCTTTAAGAAAGCAGACAGTGTGCTTACGTAAGGAGTCACGTGGTTTTCAGGAAGCCAAACAAACAGAAGCCCGGTAGGCTAACGCTAGCGGCTATCGCTACATGTAAACGGGATGGAGTCAGACTTAAGTTAGCTTCGCCAAACTTTCACCCGACATTAAGTAAACTCTTGGCGGGTTCCTGAAGGGCTTTCACCCGCTGTCCTCCCTGGTTCTCACGATTTCAGGAGAGGATGCTTTCAGTGCTTTCTTCTGGTAGCCAAGCCACAAACTAATGCTAGCGGCTAACAGCGGCTACAAATGAACGTGATGGAGTTGGATAGCGGCTCTAAACTTGTCGAAACGGCTGAAATTAATGAGTGGACTGTGCACGGACTTCATGTAGCAATCATTATGTCGCGTTATTTGGCATCTCTGTGTGATTTCTCTGAAAGCTTTCATGATGGTAAAGCACTCAGCATAAAGTATAATCCAGCAGTGAAGCCTATATATATAATATGACAGTTTTATGGCCACAGCTATTTTTCTGTATGTGTTTGCTTTATTCTGCTATCATAAAAACTTAAATATTTCATTGGCATCAGAGCAACACAGCTTTAATCTGGTTGTGTCTGTGTGGGGGGTGCATGTATTAAAAAATGTTTCGGGAAAAAAAACAAAAAAAAACTAAAACCTTGACGTAAACACTTGTGTTGAATAATTATGTCACAGCAGCCATTACCAATAAGTTGTCTGAAGTGTACTGTTAAAGCTGCAAGTCATTTGTGTTAGAATCACGTTTGCAGTCGTCATATTGATTTTTATAATGTTGTACATTTTTCAAGTCATACAAGCTGTTATAAATGTTTACACTAGAATTCTTATTGTTTACAATATTTTTTTTAATACTTAATGTTTAGACTGCATGTGCAATTGTTAAATTGAAAGCTGGTTAAATAAATTTAACGAGAAACGGTTAATTTGTATTCCATGCATTGATTCAAATGTTCAAATTATATAACAGTCCGCTCGGGAGAATTTATCGTCATTAATCGTTATCGAGGTAAATCTGCTCACTTTATCGTGATAGGAACTTAAGGCCATATCGCCCAGCCCTAATTTGAAGTACATTTTTTGTTCAATTTTCACACTACTTTCTGTAGGCGAAAAAACTTTTGACTTGCCAAAATTTGACCTGTATGTCTTCATTAAATGATAAATCTTTTTTCAGTGAAACAAATAAATTTTTGTACATTCAACATCATTTGGGAAGGTCTTAGCTCTCAAATGAGCCATTTCTGAAACAAATTGAATACCGTAATTAAAAGTCAGGTTATTAGCAATTCTTTCTACAATATGGATAAGCGACAAGACTTTTGTCAGGGACTGTATTGTAAATATAAAAATCATGTAAAAACTATTTTTTGCCATTGTGCACTAAACTGACTGAGCTCATCACATGTTTGTTTTAGTTTATTACCTATTATTTATGAATATGTAGCAGAAAACGAAATGTCCTCCAGTTCTGGAAATACCCATTTATTTTACTGTAATTGTTTCTCCAGCTGCCGTGTGGAGCAACTATCCCTCTCCACCCTCTAAGGGAAACCTGAGTAGAGTATGTATTTTTAAAAAATGTTTTTTTGCTTTAAGAAACGAATGATTCATTGCAACTTGTTGAGAAACCGAATTCCTGTGACTTAAATTTGTGGCATGACACATGAGGAAAAACTGCACTGTCTGCTTGCCAAGCAGTGGTGTAGTGTGCGTTGCCAGCATCTGGCAGTTATTTGCCTCTTTTTGACCCTTTAAGGTTCTCATATCAGTGTGACCGTTCATCCATCTGTGTGTGAAATGAGGACAAATATCAGCACATACTTTCTTAAAGCCTTCAAGGGTGCTCTTCATATTCTCATAGCGCCGGAAAACATCAGACAATGAACGTTCCACCGAATTGAGGTCTGTAAGAGCTGCCTCCTTCTCCATGGTTACAGCATGCAAAGCCTTCTGGGAACTCATGCTGTTTCTTTGCTCATCCTCTGAGCGAATCATACAAAAAAGGAATAAATGATGAGAATTACTTTCTAGCCCAAGTGTATGCTCTTACTTACCAATCATCTGGGCAATCGTCTTCTCGTACTCTGCAACAATCTTTCTGTAAAAGCAAAAAACACATTATTTGTGTGTCTTTCTGTCTGTCTGTCTGTCTGTTCGACTGTCTTCACCTCATCTCATTGACTTCCTGTCTGCTGTCGTCATACTTCCTCTTCCAGTCGTTCACTTCTGCCTCTTTAGTAATAATCTAAAGAAAATGCATGAGCTGTGATCAGAACCAAAAGAAGGTTCCCAATTATAAAGTGATGACATGCCGCACCTCCTCTCTGATGAGGGTTAAAACAGCCTTTTTCTCCTCTTCACTGATGCAGATGGAGTCCAGAACCTCGCTTCCTGTTTTCTGCATGCCACCTCCTCCTGATTTGTTCTTCCACTTACTTGGGTCTTCATTGTGCTGAGGGAAGAGGAAAAGCAAACAGCTGCTTAATTCAGCATATTAACATACCGAGTATCTAAAAATAGCTTACAATAGGAGTGTGAAAAAATATCCACATGGCGATAGATCGTGATACTTTGTATCCCAAAAGGTTATCGATATGCTCCCGTCAAGAATCGAGATATCGTTTTAAAAAGGTGTCAGTGTTTTTTTTTTTTAAAAAGAAAAAAAAAGAACCAAGTTGCTACCAAAATCTTCCACCATAATAGTGTCTCAGTCAGTGTTGTTTTTGTTAACAATGAAGATAACGAAAAATTTTCGTCAACGAACACATTTTTCATGACAATGATGAGCGAAAAACATGTCTTCGGAGACTAAAATATAACGAGATGGATTATAACGAGATGGATGCCAGTAGTCGTCTGATGAGACAAGAATTTGCCATAGTTTCTGAAGTGATACATGTTACATGGATTTTTTGGATTGAAACAAGGTAAGTACGCAATAATATCTCGTGAAAGTCATGGCGTCTGTAATTCTGCTCTTGGGTGCTCTCACCTCCAGATAGGGTTTTGCTGTTTAACCCTGTTTAAAAACAAACAGGCCATATGTACAGTTGTGGTCAAAAGTTTACATACACTTGTGAAGAACATAATGTCTTGGCTCTCTTGAGTTTCCAGTTATTTCTACAACTCTGATTTTTCTCTGATAGAGTGATTAGAACAGATACTTCTTTCTCACAAAAAACATTCATGAAGTTTGGTTCTTTTATGACTTTATTATGGGTGAACAGCCGCAGCTGGATTTTTGGGGGATTTTATGTGTGAAACATGGTAATATGACAAGGGTCGGGATGCAGAAATGGCACACATAAAGGAGTGGTCGAGATTTTCTTTTTCATATACAGTGGTACCTCTACATACGAAGTTAATTCGTTCCAGAACCTTGTTTGTAAGTCGAAATGGTTGTATGTCGAGCAGGATTTTCCCATAAGAATACATTATAATTGAATTAATTTGTTCCACAGCCCTAAAACCTACACTAAATTCTTAATAAATACTGACGTTACTATTGCAAATATCAATCACAAAGAGCAAAACAAATAAATTATACATAAAAATTGGAATGATTATATAATAATTGTAAGGGTGTCAAAATGATCGCGTTAACGGGCGTTAATTAATTTTTTAAATTAATCACATTAAAATATTTGACGCAATTAACGCATGCACTAAATGACCCGCTCGCACATTGCCTCAAACAGATTACAATGAGCGCCGTTCCATACTCATGTTATTTCTTCTAAACGTGGGAGAATTATTAGTTGTGAGACGTTTATGCTGTATTCACAACGCAATGCAAATTGCTATTTGTGCTCCACACATATTTTGGTAAGTTTTCTTTCTTTTAGTGGCCATTATGTGTCTCTCGTTGTATTTTGGGTAAGATATGTACAGATATATTTTATACAGTAAAGGCGAGTGGACACAGGCGTTCTTTGGACTGCGCCGTTTATTGGCATAAGCTTCTCCTTCACAACAAACATAAGTATCGTTTAGTGAAAGCACAACAAAAATAATATTCCTATCTCTCCCCAAAAAATATAATGTTCACAAAAAGAAAAGCACTTCAGTCTATAGTAATGAGGCCCTATTCTGACACACAGTTATACAACAATGCAAAATGAACTGGCATTCCATATCAAAATAGCTATGCAAAATACACGTACAACTTAAGACTTTGGTCACTCTATTATTGTTATTTTTATTCTTATTATTATTATATTAAGTCTACTTTTGATTGAAAATTTTACAAATTTTATTAAAACAAAAACATGAAGAGGGGTTTTAATATAAAATTACTATAACTTGTAACTATAACAATTATCTTTTAAGAACTACAAGTCTTTCTATCCGTGGATCACTTTAACATAAAGAATGTTAATAATGGCATTTGTGGATTTATTGTTACAATAAACAAATACAGAACTTATGTACAGTATGTTGTCTGTATATATCCGTCGTGTGTCTTATCTTTCCATTCCAACAATAATTTACAGAAAAATATGGCATATTTTAGAGGTTTGGTTTGAATTGCGATTAATTACGATTAATTAATTTTTAAGCTGTAATTAACTCGATTAAAAATTCTAATCGTTTGACAGCCCTAAATAATAGTAATAATAATAAACAAACCGGGTTCTAATGTGGCTGACGCTTTTTGATGTACCTGAACGCACCGCGTGGCTGACTTGACGAAGCCTTTTTAATTTCGTTTTGTTTATTTGCAGAGGGGGACAGAAGCCTGTTGTGTTGCAAAAGTTGATGGAATAAATGATTAGAAACCTGACAAAGCTGGCGATTTTTGGGGAGATGATACCACAATAATAATTACCACCTTAACTTATAAAGTCTGGCGAACGGAGGAGGACCGCCAACATCATAGACAGCCTACGGCTGTGTTGTTGAGCCATATCACGGATGCGCACTCCACGCTCATGTTTTTTTATCATATCCATCATATCCATCTTCATGTCAATGGTGCATGAATGGTGCACCTGCACTAACATGGTTAGAACCAATGTTGATTTCTTTCACAAGAAAATATGCCCTGCGTCCGTCTTGCGGGCAAACAAAAATACTGCGGCGCCCTCATAGATCGTCGTATTTAGAGTAGAGCTGTCCCGACTAGTCGACATAGTCGACGTCATCGATGACGTAAATTCATCGACGAGCACAACATCCCGTCGACTGTTAATGAAGGGTTAAAAAAATATATATATGCGTGGAAAGTTCAGAATGTCGGACGCTTGGTATACAAGCGTGGAAAGCGGCACAAAGCCCAAAAAAAAAAGCGCACCAGAGAGTCCAAAACATTGACTTATTTTTAAAGAAACAAAGGAGGGTACACTGTTGTGTTCTGTCTCTTCAATGCCAAGCTTGGCTGCACGTCGGCCGTGAATGATAACGACAGGAGGTTGTAAGTCAATCTAACTAACTAATGACATGTATTATTAAAGTTGCTAAGCCTGTCGCGATATGCAATGAGTCCATTTATCGCATGATAAATAAAAATGAGGGTGGTCATTTTCACGGCTGCGTTTTATCGCTGCACGCGCATGCGTGCGTCCTTTTGTGCGTGCGTGCTGATGGCATATGAGACTCCTGTTCGTTTCTGTCATCAACACGCTGTAGAATTAAAGTTCAGACATACAAAATGAGAAAACGCATCTATATTAAACACTATATACGTTAGCATTGCTACATTGAGGTGAATGGGGAAAAAAGATGACCTACTTTAGCCGGTTATAAAACAGGCAGCCTGCTCCGAAACTTGCAGTTAAAAGGTGACACTTCAAACATGAAAAATCGCTGGTTAACAGCATTTGCAAAAGGAAAAAAATCTATTACTGACACCACATGCAATCACAAAAAGTGCTTTTTTGCGGAGTGTAAAGTTTAAATTAGCGGTTTAGCTGACGTACTTCCGGTGAGCATTTCATAATGTCATGTTAAATAACGATTTCTGGAGTTAATCCCACATACTTCAGATTCTACACTAAGAATACCTTTAAAATGACACACTTTATGAAAAGTCTGATTGGCAATGAATAATTATTATAATACTATTATATATCGTACTACAGTATACTATAATGTTAATGCTAGGTATTTTTTTAAGAATTGTTTTGAATCATGTTGGAAAGGAGAAGTCAGTGTTCTGAATCTGTTTACATTCCATTCTTTTTCACAAGTTAATTCTATCAGCATTTGAAGTCATTGTTTATTTGTGATTTATTATTGTTATTTATCTGATTATTTGTACTTCAATAAAGAATTTAAGTGTTCCAAAATGTTTTTGTGAATTGATGAGCGTCAACAAAAATGTCATTGCTAAATCAGTTAAAAAAAACAAAAAAAAAACAATTTTTAAATATAAGATTAGTCGACTAATCGTAAAAATAGTCGGCTGACTAATCGGGAGAAAATTAGTCGTTTGGGACAGCCCTAATTTAGAGCATGTCGTCAGATGTGGAAACAAATGGCGAGTCAAATTTTATGTCGGATGTCGAAAAGATCGTGTGTCGAAGCGATTATATGTTGAGGTACCACTGTATTACCCTTTTAAACATTTTTTTGGAATTTTTCTTTGTTTGGATCGATTATTTATCATCTAACATATCGGAGAAAATGCGACAGTAACAAAAAAAAAAAAATACAATTAAGCGATAGCTATGAGGTAGCTATCCGTGACTTTTTTTACAGACGCCTTTTTTTTTCATTGTGACGTACTTTGTTTAAAAGTTTAAAATATGCGAGTCAATAATTTCTTCGTCTTTTTTTTTTTTTTTAAACGAAATATTATACATCAATTAATGATTCTAAGCTAAAAACAAAGCGGTTGCACGACATCTGTAAACGGGGGTTTCCAGGGTAAAACGGACAAATGAAAAATAGTTCGTGGGCTTAATGCGCCATGAATCTGCTATGGCAGCATATAGACTTATTGTTCTATCAAAAACAACAGTTATTTCATCTTAAAATACAGCAGTTTATTTTAAAGAGGGGTGCAAGAGCAGAAACCGCTTTTTCAGTCTTGTCTGTGTTTTCCGCCATATATAGATACAAGTTTTTTTTTTTTTATTATTATTATACTTTGGGGAAAAAAAGTGAAAAAAATGTCTTATATGAATCGCTTTCCAATGCTAAATCTGAATAAAAACATTGAAAACATTTTTTTTTTGCGTGTTTTTTTTTTTTTTTTTTTAATTTGGGTGGAGGGCGCTACTTTTGCGTTTTTTCCACTCATCGCCGTGGGTTCCGGTCCCCGTTAACCGCGAAAAATGAGAAATCACTGTACTGCTTCTTTTCAGTCCTTGCTCACCCCTCGGCCCTTGCCCCTCCCCCATACATGATTTGCCCTTCTCTGGATTATATCTCTATCCTAATCTCTCGGATGATAATCATAATCCATCTGTTACTTGAAGATAGGAACTCTATGGCTACCATGAGACATGCAGTGTCACTGTGTTGCAGTATTAACAACACTAGAGCAATGAGGGTAATTTCCTAATGGAGCCTTAGCTATGTTTGTTTTTATGGGCCCATTCAATGTTCAATTCCCAATTGATGGTGTGGATAAGGATAACATTTCAGGCACCAGTAGTCCTTTCAAGTGCATAAAAACATGCTGCCCAAGCTTGTCTTTAGTGGTATACACCAGTACTTCCTAATTGTGAAACTAATCAAATAAAATGCAGTTCTCACCAGGGTGCAGTTGTATGGCTCTTCTGGCGTGGAAGATACATGACAGACTTGAACTGGAAGAGATCGATTAACATTACTTACAACAAGTAGAGCATTGCAATACTCTAAAACTGCAATGAAACGTTAACCTTTAACAATATGGAAGTGAAGATTGATGGATTTACAAGCTGTGGATAGGAGGGTGTTCAAATTTATGTGACCTATATACAAGTTTCTTGAAAAGTGTTGGTTTTGTTGATAGTTCCAACAGAAGGTTCTTTTTCATGTTTATCATCTGACCAACTATGCTTACACGGTACATCTTGTCTTCTCAAGCAGATAAGTACTGACTGTGCTGTACAGTCATAGCACACGTGACTACAGTGTTACTGCAGCTCCAGTTAATCATTTGTGTTGAATGTATGCAAACAGTAAGGACTAATGACCTTCTCACTGTCCTGGATTGATCGACTGATTGTTTGTCCCAGAAAGGGAGGCGTGAGAGGCATGGTGACTTAACTTTAGCAGCTATCCGATTCTCGTACACCATTGTCCTTCAATGGCAATAATAACAGTTATTTAAATAGGGCATTCATTGAAATACTATGAAAATTTAAAAGAAAGAAATTCAGGTATTATTAAAGCCATAAAGAGAGTTTATTTCCTCTTATATTAATTTTATCAGTTTGGCTTGTATTAAGTTTATTAATTTACTCTTGTTATTTATTTTTTTAATCCTAAAAAATACAAACTAAATAGTCCAATAATAATTTAGAAAATAAAAGCAAAATTATATAATATAATTATTAAATAATATTTAAAATCCTCTTTTTTTTTTTTTTTTTTCTTTCAGGGACAGTAGTCACTACAGTGGGCTCTATGTTTTTAATCCTAAAAAATACAAACTAAGTAGTCCAATAATTTAGAAAATAAAAATAAATTATTAGGGCTGTCAAACGATTAAAATTTTTAATCGAGTTAATTACAGCTTAAAAATTAATCGCAATTAATCGCAATTCAAACCATCTATAAAATATGCCATATTTTTCTGTAAATTATTGTTGGAATGGAAAGATAAGACACAAGATGGATATATACATTCAACATATGGTACATAAGGACTTTGTTTATTATAACAATAAATCAACAAGATGGCATTAACATTATTAACATTCTGTTAAAGCGATCCATGGATAGAAAGACTTGTAGTTCTTAAAGGAAAAATGTTAGTACAAGTTATAGAAATTTTATATTAAAACCCCTCTTAATGTTTTTGTTTTTGGTATTGCCAAAACTGCCATTTTGGTAGTGGCATTCCACCTGGTTCCCATCTTTAATTCCTGCTTTTCCCAATCAGGTTGATCATTTCCACCTGTGATCCATTGTATATATAGTCTGCACCTAAACTTGCCCTGTGTCGGTTCGTCTTGTATCCTTCCATGTTAGCAGCTCATGTAAGCCTTTTCTTGCTCAAATTTTTCGTTGTCTCTTTTTGAACTCCAATGAACTGAAAATAAACCTTTTTTGTTTAAACGGAACATTCGTGCATTTGGGTCCTTAGTGAATCCCTGTCAATTTCGTATTTATACAAAATTAAATGTTAGTAAACACTAGAGGTGGGAATCTTTGGGCACCTAACGATTCGATCACGATTCAGAGGGTCCGATTCTATTATAAATCGATTATTGATGCAGAACCCCCCCAGCGCTTTTAATGTTTTGTAAATTAGTTCCTAAATCCTCTCAGGCTAAACCAAACTACTATTTCCGTATCAAGTTAACAGTTAATAACAGTAAATAAAATACTCAAGTCCCCATTCTGTATCAACAGCTTTAAAATACATTCAATTAATTTAATGTTGTGAATCAACCGCTAAATTGCTCCCGTTATTCCATAATTTCCCTAAACTGTTTCGTCATTGTAAGATAGATTGAAGTTAATTAGGTTCGCTACAACAGAGCCTTCTAGAGAAGTCTACTGCTTTAACATGGCGGCTGTTTACAAACGCCGGTAAGTCTGTCATTTCGCATCTCGTTCTCTAATATATTTTCTACCACCGCCATCGTCTGTCATTTCGCATCTAGTTGTACATATATGTGATATCTACTGTAGCCGTATGTGGCCGTATGTTTGTAGCAACTAGCAACTGGGCGTTGTTTGTAGCAGCTGTCGGCTGCAGTCAGGTATTATTGTTTTTTTTTTTATCTAGCGGCATGAGTTGAACATGGTATTTACTCTTCTTCCATTCCTCATTGCGTCCCGAAGACCGCGCTGACTGTGTTTTAGTTCCGCTTTACCTGGTATATTTCAACAATCGGAATTTTGATGTTTGTGAATCGTTCTCGAATCTTCCACGGCCGAATCGCGAATAATCTAAGAATCGGAAATTTCGCACGGCTCTAGTAAAGATTGTCATGAACGTTTCCCACTAGCTACGAGAGTTAACTCCAGTGTGTTTAGTGTGTCTAGCGGTGGTAAAATATGGTGGGTTTTTTTCTGTCTGGCAAATGTCTGTGTTGAGAAAGTGTGTATAATGTAAACATGATACGAGTCATACACACGAGCTTTCAATGGAAAATAATTTAATTATTTTTGTTCTGATGGTAATAATGTTGAGCTGTGGGTTTACGCTCACCTAAACTGCATTTTAATTTTATTTACAATATTTCAGTATTTTATTTAAGAAAATATTTTAACTTAACATTATACTTATGTTCCAATTAGCTAATATTGTTATTATATTAATTTTGAAAAATAACAATCTTGTTCAATGGAAAAAACTTTTTTTTTTTTTTTTTTTTTTTTTTAACAAGATATCTCAAAGTAACATATTTTAGAGCTGTAATTGCAATACGGTGAAACTGATATTTTGCCTTAAGGTTATCATACTGTCAGAATCTCATACCGGCACAAGCCAACTCCACTGTTAATAAAAGCTAAAATAGATTAAAAGTAATTAAAACAGAAATACACTCTGTTACAGCCCCAAGTAACACTCCAAAGTACTTTTTTTTTTCATGGTATTTAAATCATTGCACGCCATTGACAGCGATAGATGTCCAATTCATTTTAACTCGGAGGACTGCTCATGAATGATGGTTATTTAGTACCATTGACGGCGCTAGACATCCATCTTGCCAGGGAGAGGTGAATGTCATCTGCCCCTCCCTGTCAAAATTGATACCTTGTGCATTAAAGGGTTAAATTACCAAAAATATTCACTTGCCTTTTAAAAGGGTTCAATCATTTGCTGCCTTTGACAGCAATTGCCGTGCGTCAATGGCATCCAATGACTTTGTAGCGATGTCCCGATCCAGGTTTTTGCACTTCCGATCCGATACCGATATTGTTTTCCACTTCTGATCCGATACCGATACTTGCCGATACCGATACCGACCTATCTGAGCACGTGTAAAGTTATTTAGCCTCCTTATTTAGTTGTCATACTCATGTTGAAAAAGGTTTTAGTACTCTTGATAACAACTAGCCAGCTGAATTAGGTGAGTTTGAATAACACACAACGGTTGGTAACAAGGAACTGACCTGTTTATTCCGTGACAAACACAAAACATTATAAATAACAAACAGAAACGGCATAGTCAGTCAGTAAAACGGGCAAATAATGTTGTAAACTGTCTTAAAAAAGCAAAACACACCAACAACCTCAGTGGAAAATCCCATAAATCCCCCAAACTATTAGATGCTTTTAATGTTTCGTGCATTAGTTACAAAAACTGTATGAAAAGCCTCTCAGGTTTAAATAAACGACTATTTCAGTATCAAGTTAACATTTTAAAACAGTAAATAAAATACTCAAGTCCCTATTCTGTATCAGCAGCTTTAAACTACATTCAATTCATTTCATTTTGCGAATCAACTGTTAAAGTTGTTAAAATTGCTCCCGTTATTCCATAATTTCGCTTCTGTCTACTTTTGACATGTGAAAGTTTTAAAACTGTTTTGAAGATAGATTCAGTCAAGATTTTGCCGATTTCGGAGTATTTTAGATAAAAAGTTAATTAGGTTCGCTTGGAAGGTTCACAACAGCCTACTAGGGAAGTCTTCTGCTTTAAGATGGCGGCTGTTTACTAACGCATCTGGTTTTCAATACTTCAGTGTTGCTAACGCAGTTTAGTCTGTCGTTTTGCATCTAGTTCTATATACATATGATATTTATTATCTCCTGTAAAACGACGTTGACGTAGTTTGTAGCGGCTGTCAGCAGCAGTCAGGTATTCTTGTGTTTTTTTTATCCAGCGGCATGAGTTGAGCTAAAGCCGTGAGTTGAGCATTGGCATTACCCGGGTCTATGACAAGCATTATGTTTACTTTCGGGACGCAATGCGGTCAGTTTCTCATTGCGTCCCGAAGACCGCACTGTGTATTAGTTCCGCTTTACCTGACATATTTCAATAATCGGAATTTGGATGTGAATTGTTCTCGAATCTTCCACGGCCGAATCGCTCAAGGATGGAATGACGGCTGGGCATGTTGTACCGTGGTTCTAAGTGTTGGATGGTGCGTCTTTACTCACGAGAGATAATGGCTCGTCATCCAGAATGAATTCTTCGGCAATTACTCTTGTTATTCCCTGGGCTTTGGGACTGTCGAGTACCAGTTTGTCACGCATTGCAAAAGTTTCTGCCAGTGTTAGTTGCGTAGGACCTTTCTTTTTGTCTTCGGTTTCCTTAACATACTCCTCATATTGTTTGTGGTGGTATTTCGCTAAATGCTTGATCAGGTTGGTTGTATTAAAACTTCTTACAGCTTTACCACTACGCTTGACTTTATTGTGGCATATGTTGCACTCTGCCTCTTTGTCTTTGTCGTCCTTTAAGGTGAAATGATCCCACACAGCTGACATTTTTACCGATAAAGTCTCTCGGTAAATTGGGAGACGGTAATGTAAATGTAGTGTGTTGAAGGTGTGCCGTAAAATGCGGACCGGATTTTATGGAAACCTAAGCAAAAACTGGAATGGATTATGTAAATCGGTGCGCTGGAAAACCCGGAGCGGATTTAAAAAAAAAAAAAAAAACTGGATCGGAATTTTTCCGTGTTCCGATCCGATACCGATGCGCATTTTTTTTGCCCATATCGGTGTCCGATCCGATCCAAATATCAGATCGGGACATCTCTAGTTAACAGTGCGTGTCTGACTGCTGTATTAACACAATTGGCAACAGCACTGATAGAAGTTTAAAATGGAAGAATAAGTCATGATGTACTGATTCATGAACTCACTGCTTTGGTCCTTGTCTGCTTTGAGGCATGTGCTGCTGGCCAACTTCTCCTCATCAGTAGCATGGCCGTCATGATCATCCTTGATCAAGAGAACATAATCAGTAATTGAAAAGTTATTGTAACCTTTTGATGTGTCTAACCAGCACAGCCATTTTCACCTGCTCACTGAGGTCCTTTTGCTTGGGCTGCACCGGCTTTACTTCACACAAATTTCTGAACATGAAAATGGAGAAAATATAAGTAAATGGGGGGAAGAAAAGCGATCATAAACTTATATTAATATTACAAGGTGGTTGATAAATGATAGTCATACTTAAGAGTATACTAGTATATTTGGCTGAAAATGCCCAATTGTGCAGCGGATTAAAAATCATCATAAAATAATACATTGTCTAAATATTAGATGCTTTCAGAAACACCCTTTGCAAACAAACACTTTAGGTTCCATAAATAGAAAAACAAGAAATTGTTAATCTAAAGTGGAGATGTTGTTAAACCTCTTTTGTAAAATAGGAATAGGAATGATCTCATTGTCAAACTTGACGCCAGAACAAATCTGATTTCCCATTATATTCAGGAAAATATGTGAATAAGTGAATAAATATTAAGTGCAATATTTTACAATTAAATGTTACCGAAGATGCTTCCCAAACACATTAATTATTGTGACCTCCATAAAAGTGGTTTAAAACTGCTGTTTAATAAATGTTTATCAAACTAAGTTTTAAATTGTACAGTGGCTCCCTCTTGTGGTGAGATTTTTGTTTCATAAATATTAAACTCGATTTTTTTTTTATTTTTAACAATCATAGTACAGCACTGTAGTCTTAGTTTTCAGGCGTACACAATCAAGAGAAATTGTGACATTAGAGTATTCTAAACAGTGATTTGTTTTCATGAGTAGGCTTGTATTTTTTTGTTTTGGAGAAGCATATTACAATCCTACCACAAGAGGGGGCGTTTGGATCTATATTGTAGCGTACAACATTGTACCACAGGACACTTCATTAATTACACCCATAAAACTCTTCTTTCGTATGGTTATTATCACCCACGATCATGATAGTTATTAATTTAACATTTTGTTGTTGCTGTGGTTGTGGTTGCACTTTAACTTTGGCTGCCATAAACAGTTAATTGCTCAAACTCCGGCCTGCAGGCCAATTGTGGCTCGCGGTTGCAATGTAATTATGTTTGGCCCACAAGATCAAACCAAATGTATATTAGAGCTGGCCTCCCACTGTGTACTGTATCATATGTACCGCTAATATTCCCGTGTCAGTCAAGACCGGCAAACAACCCCTTCCTTTTCTGTTGAGGTTATTAGCAACTATACTACTGTACCTCTCCTGCAAATGAAAGAATGGAGGGGGGGGGGGGGTCTGATGTGAATCAATGTGGATGAGTGTAGATAAGTGTAACCCACTGGATAATTGAGTAAATATTTTCAATTGAATAACTTGATGGAATTTAATATTTTTAATTTTATATTTGCATTTCAATTATTTTAGTTTTAAAATTATCTAATTCACAAAATGTAAATTATAGATGAAACGGGTCTCCACCCCTCTGCTGTAGCACAGGGCGAGTGGAATACGACCAGCAACGCAATGAGACTGACCCTTTTTTTTTTCTTTTTCTTTTTCTTTTTTTTTTTTTTTTTTTTTTTTTTTTTTTAAACCTGTCCTGTTCAGCTGTTTGACACAGAGAATGAAAGTCTAAGTGCCCGGATTCTGAACAGTTTTAATGTTTCACATGGAGAGTCTGACATGCTCCCGTCATGATCATTCAACAATACATACCTCGTAGATGAAACGGGTCTCCACCCCTCTGCTGTAGCACAGGGCGAGTGGAATATGACCAGCAACGCAATGAGACCGACCCTTTTTTTTTCTTTTTCTTTTTCTTAAAACCTGTCCTGTTCAGCTGTTTGACACAGAGAATGGAAGTCTAAGTGCCCGGATTCTGAACAGTTTTAATGTTTCACATGGAGAGTCTGACATACTCCCATTGTGATCATTCAAAATACCTTTTTATTATGACAAAGCAGCGAACAGGAAGGGATTATGGGGGGACAGAAGAAAAGAAATACAAGAGAAGAAAGAAAAGAAACACATACACAAACAACAACAAGAAATACATTGAACATCTAAACTAGTTACTAATATGCTGGTGCTATCGTCAGCGAGATGTATTTCCGGTTTACACCATGTGGGGGCCAATTGGCCAGTGAAAGAGGAGAATGGGGGTGAGGGTGTCTATAAAACTATAAGCTAAGTGATTGAAAGGGGTAGAGTGTACACAAATCAGTTCTGTGATCTAGAACCCAGTAATCGTGTGAATCTCTTATGAGTGTAAGCCCGTTGGCGACCAACCCTAGCATGCCCTACCACATCCAGCAGCACGCAAGCCCCACCGGGCGCGCGACAGCCACGCAGACGGGCAGAGAGACCGCGCGGGCGCCAACCCAGGGCCACGGCCCCCACCCAGCCAGCCCGGGGAGGGAGGGCGGGCGGGGGGGTGGGGGGGCCATGCGCAGCCCATCCCTCCTCCCGCCGCCCAGCAAAGGAGCCACCGTCCCCCCCCCCGGGACCCAGGGTGGTCCCCCGGGCCACCCGCGTGCCCATCAACCGGCCTTCAGGGATGGCAGGAGGGGACACATCACCAACCCCATGCCTACACCCACCCCCGCCCGCCCACCCGGGCCACGAGCCACAGCCCCCCAACCGGCACGGCACGCCACGGGACCCCCAGCGGCCCACCAAGCCCCAGGCAAGGCAGGGTCCCCCGCCGGTGCAGGCGACACCCCGCTGATACACCGGCGCCTAGACAAGAAAGCCCGCCCATCTCATCAGACCATAGGACATGGTTCCAGTAATCCATGTGCTTTGTTGACATGTCTTCAGCAAACTGTTTGTGGGCTTTCTTTTGTACCGTCTTCAGAAGAGGCTTTCTCCTGGGGTGACAGCCATGCACACCAATTTGATGTAGAGTGCGGCGTATGGTCTGAGCACTAACAGGCTGACCCCCCACCTCTTCAATCTCTGCAGCAATGCTGACAGCACTTCTGTAACGAGTCATATGACATTTTGGAGGGGAAATGACAAGCAGTACTCAATTTGGACATTTAGGGATGTACGTAGTTTCTCAGGGTGTACTCACTTCTGTTGCCAGTGGTTTAGATATTAATGGCTATATTTTGAGTTATTTTGAGGGAAAAATGAATTACCTGTAATTTTCGGACTATAAGCCGCTACTTTTTTCCTTCATTTTGATACCTGTGGCTTATTTGTTGATTTTTTTTAGGTAACACTTTATTTGACAGCGGTGTCATAAGACTGTCATAAGATCATCAAAATTATGAAATGACACTATCATGGACATTACTGAATGCTTATGTCATTAAGTGTCATTTGGCAAATTATGTCACTAACTCAATTTTTGTCCATCTTGGATCTTTTGCAGCCATTCAAAAGTGAGATCATTTGCTGGATAACACTTAATGACATCTGTTATAAGCATTCATGATTGCTCAGGACAGACACATGTCATAATTATGATTGTGTAATGACAGTCTTATGGCACCACTGTCAAATAAAGTGTCAGTAAATACCATAACTAGCAATTGATGAAACAATTGGAACAGTAACGGAAGAAATATTTAGCACGGAACAAGATTTTTGATTGTTATTTAGATCTGTAGCACTGCAATGCATGCTAAGAGGCATGTTGGATGACAACAGTCAATAGCAGGTGGCAGCAGAGGTTGACTGTCTCCCTCAAGGGAGCAGTGATGGCCAAATGAAGCTTCTTGAAGCAATAAAGCTTTGCAGTAACTGGTTCAAAGTTTAATGATGGTTCATTTGGACAGTCGGTTGTATGATGCCGCTGTCAAATAAGGTTGTACCGGTTAATATCTTTTGTTGTAAATAAATATCCCATGATACAGTGAGGACAGCTGCGGGTTATAGTCCAATGCAGCTTATCTATGAACAAATGCCATTTTTGTGCCAAATTTGGTGGGCTGCGGCTTATAGTCAGGTGCGCCTTATAGACCCTACTCACCTACATCACAAAATGACGTGTCGCTGTATCCGGCCGCCATATTGTCCATATTTTTTAGACTTATTCTCATTGTTTTCAATTAGTCGTGCAAGTTATAGAGCAATTCATGGAAGCCCCGGTGTTATCTGACACTGTAAACTCATTGGATGCGTTGCATAAAAGGCGTTATGTGGAAAAGCTTGAGTTTATCCATTCGCCAGATCCATATTTGATGCCTAAATCGATGTTTTTCGACCCGCTGTCTTCGCCGTCTTTGCCTGACATCTGCTAGCTACCCTGATATTTACAACGATCTTGTCCAAACAAAATCAACCTATTCTCACGAAAGTTTGAAAAATTTTATGAGCTTGGAGGCTTATAAATACTTCGTTGCTGGTTGGGTGAAACAGGTCCTCGTCCACGAAAATTCGGCAGAAATCTATCTTGTGCTCGGGAAGGTGAGTTACGAAATTTTCAATTCAAAATCTTTGTTCTTGCTAACATCCACTGTCAAGTCTAATGTATTTCATGTCATTTGTCAATGGAGCTAGGGCTTTTAATGTTTATATGGTTTAGCGATAGCACTCTCACTACATACATATATAATATGTAATAAATATGAAGTGCGATAGCACTACTCCAGATTGTCCCTAGTTGAATTTATTTTTTGGCTTTTGACCTCAATAGTGAAATTGTAAATTAATTGTATGACAACTGTCTGATTATCCCCTTATAATTATATATTTTCAGGTAGTTCATTCACAACGTCTGAGTGTATGTTGTCGGCGATTAGCCAAGCAATGATCTTAATTGTGGTTGTCAGCCCAAAACCCTCTAAATATATATTAAATGCATCTTACCAGATATAAAATGACTACTACATAATCTGTGGTAGTCGTTTGGAGCCCAGTTTTTTCGTCGAATTGCAGCAGTCAATCTCGGTCTCCTCTCCGGGTCTCTCGGAATACGGTAAAACTTCAAGTCTCTCCGTCTATCTTCTCTGTTTTTGCAACCGACCGCCACACACGACTTCACCATTTTGATTATTAATGTTAACGAGCAGAAAAACACGCCATAATAGGAGGAATTTACGAAGCGCTAATGCAGTAACATGACGAGTATACGGACAACATGGCGCGGGGGCGTGGCTGTGACGTCACGTGAAGGGTCTATAGTGCGAAAATTAGGGTAACTCTTATATAAGCTGCACACAGACTACTTTTTATTTTGTCAAAATGTCATTTTGTCAGTGATGTTCCATGAAAAGATATACTTAAATATCTGCAGAAACGCGAAAGGTGTACTCACTTTTGTGATACACTGTATATGTTCTTGTTTTGACAGTATAAGTGTACCTAATGAGGTGTCCAGTGAGCTGATTGACCAGCCAAGCATTGAGAGCAGCACAAAAATCAAACCCACTTTGATGAGCTCAGGTTCACTCTGCACAATAACGTGCATTCACTGTTGTTCCCTTCAGCAATTAGACACAAAGCTATGTTTGTTCAGCTTGAAAATGTGAGTCACAGTCCAGCTGGATGAATCTACAGTAACTGGAAGTCGCTACAATGTGAGCATTTCTATTACTTTACTCACATGATAATGCTGCTGCTGACCACACTTCCCTCTTGCTGGCAGGCTGGTTTTGCACCGTCAGAGTTGACGTTGCCATTGAGCAAGTCATGTTCATGGCTGGGTATCTTGTTTGAGTCTGAGCTCAGGTTAGCAATCACGGGGGCCTCATCGTCCACCTCTGAAGGATCCGGTGTATTCAGCGGGGAGTGGACCGGCAGGGACGGAGGTCGTTGTGCTTGTGATGCAGCATTTGACTGGGACAAAGGCTTGGGTGTTCGCGTCAGATTGAGGTTCTTGCCAAGACCAAAGCTGTTGTTGTTGGGTGATGAGCCAGTCAGGTTATTAAGGGCATCGACCTCATCCTGGTTGCAATTCTTGTGGACAAATTGGTCTATAATATCAGCAAAGAAAGACAAAACAACTATTATATAACATGTTACACAATTACTGTCCATTAGCAATACAATCGCGGAACTGTCAAAGATGTTGCTGTGCTGTTATTAATGTATTGTTGCAATGAATTGCATCATTGTGAAATTTGTTATTTAGGTACAGTAGAATTACTACCTTTTTGACAGTTTCAATCAAAATGTGCTTTTTTTTTTTGTTAAGTCTTTCAAACTAGCTCTGTTGTGCAGATGTTCCTCATGTTATGGTCATTGCGTTGAAATTAGGGCTGTCAAACGATTAAAGTTTTTAATCGAGTTAATTACAGCTTAAAAATTAATTAATCGTAATTAATTGCAATTCAGACCATCTATAAAATATGCCATATTTTTCTGTAAATTATTGTTGGAATGAAAAGATAAGACACAAGATGGACTTATACATTCAACATACGGTACATAAGGACTGTATTTGTTTATTATAACAAATCAATTATTAATCAATTATCAATTAAAGCATTAACATTCTGTTAAAGCGATCCATGGATAGAAAGACTTGTAGTTCTTAAAAGATAAATGTTAGTAGAATTTATAGAAATTTTATATCAAAACCCCTCTTAATGTTTTCGTTTTAATAAAATTTGTAAAATTTTCAATAAAAAAATTAACTAGTTGCCCGCCATTGTTGATGTCAATAATTACTTACACAATGCTCATGGCTGCTGAACCCTATAAAATCAGTCGCACCCAAGCGCCAGCAGAGGGCAGCAAAACTCCATGAAACACAATTAACAAGTGGGCATTTCACTATACTGTCATTTAAATCTCTCTGAACGGGGCATGTGCTTTAATTGCGTCAAATATTTTAACATGATGAATTTTTTAAAAATAATTACCGCTCGTTAACGCAATAATTTTGACAGCCCAAGTTGAAATTCATTAGTGTTGCAACGATTAATCAATTACCTCGAGTAATTCAATTAGAAAAAAGCCTCAAATTTTGCTGCCTTGTGTATTTAACTAAAGTGGCGTTGTAATGTTTTGTTTTGAAAGTGTTTGCATTTATTTTTATTGATTTAGGTGGATACAATGCCCTCTAATGGCAACAGTGAATATGACTGAACTCATTTAACATGGCTGAATCCAGCTGCTCCCTGTTAAGACCAAAATAAGGTTAGTTTTTTGTTTTAGCTAATATGCTTTTTTAATGCATTCGTCATTTAGTTTATGGGTATATTTAGCCGATTTTTTTGTGGGAATATGTGCTTGAACGATTTGGTAAAAGCATTGTAAAAAATAAAAATAAAAAATGGCATTTTATAGCATTGAAGCTAGTGGACTTTTGCTATGCAAGTTAGCCAATTGTTATTTTGTTGTTCTTAGATCGTCATTTTTTTGTAAATACCGTTTGAGTCAAAGCTCATGTATTTTAAGTTTTTTATGTTCCTAATGTTCCAATGACTCGATTTTTCGAACTAATTCAAAGATGAATCAGCTACGAAAATAATCGATAGCTGCAGCCCTAAAATCCATGCACTGTCTATAATGCTTTTATTTGTTATCCAGGCATTGAGTGGTTAAAGTTCCTTCATGGTCCTTCTGGTAGAACACTTAAAATGGCTGCAAGCTTCCTCTAGCATTGCCTTCACATCCTGTTAACAGCAATCTAACGACCGCAGGGGCAGACCAAACTCTGTTGAGTCATATACTACCCAGACGTGGTACACAAAACTCAGGTTACCAAAAAAACAAACACATGAATAGAAACTGTATATAACATTGAAACGGCATTAACCCATCACATCCATGGTGAGTGCATGACAGCATAACAGCATCTCAGTGTTGAAAGTTAATGTGCAAGTTTATATGATGCCCAAAACCAGAGCTCTCGCAGGCACTCATGCCGTTTTGAGAGAGAACAGCTGTAAAGGAGCCCCACCCAGGCTGACACAGTTCACAGCACCATGTGGCCTAGCAACAACGTCAACATTTGCCTTTATTACCCTTTCCTCGCTAATTAAAAAAGCCAACCAGAAATTGGGGCTGTGCTCCAACAGAACGTTTCAATATCAATACAGTCAGTGTGAACAATCACATGTACCCTTCTAGGCATATTGTCTAAATATAGTAAACAAGTATTTCCTCACAAAGACAATTTTATTCAGCACAGTAGTGCATTTTGAACTTCATCAGACAGGGAGGAATACCTCCATGAATAGGCATATTAATAAATGGTTAGTATGCCACAGTTAAAGGGACAGACAACAGCTTTATAAGGTCAATACCAGCGGAAATAATCATGTTTAACTCCTTGGCTGCCGTTAACCGTGTTTGAGCTATTTAAACTGGAAGGCGAACATAGGTTCATTTCGGTTTGCGTATTGCATGGCCTAATGGAAACACAGCTACTGTTTGCATGCAAGTCATCACTTAAAGGGAACTTTGGACTTAAAGTAGGGTGACCAAACGTCCTCTTTTGCCCGGACAAGACCTACTTTCACGTAGTATCGTCGTCGTCTGGGCGGGTTTTATAAATTCATAAAAATGTCCGTTTTTTATGATTTTCCACGGGACCAATTTGAAGAGAATCCCTCCGGCCGCTGGGTGGCAGCGCTTGCCTGTGATGACATGGCTCCTAGTGGTAGGGAGGGAAGGAGTTTTTCTTTTTGTTTTTGTTGGCAGTTTACTACTATCATGAGGCATTACCGCCATCTACTGGGTTAACGATTTGGCCACAACGCCTGAAGTTTTTTACGATAAATACATATATGATGGCAACTGTTGACTTCTGTCGGAGCTTTGACTATAAAATCCCGTTTGGTGTCGCATCCATTGTTGCACTGCCGATGATTGTAAACTTTTATAGCAAAGTTTGATTTTTGCCTCAGCTAGCTATCAGTAAGCTAAACCGAGCTAGGCATTATGGGAAACGTAGCTTTGAACTGCTATGTTTGGAAACATGCTGGTTGAATAGTTGGTCAGTTTATTTCGGTTTTTGTTTGTGTGCAATCTAGAACATTGAATGGGAATAACAATTTGTCAAGGAAAATTGTCGTGATAGTAATTCATAAAAGTGTTTTGGTTGGAACATAGCCAACTGTGTGTATGTGTATTGACTGGACTACATTTCCATGGGTCTGCATGATATATGTATATATATATATATATATATATTTTTTTTTTTTCCAAGTCATCATTATTATTTTTTTTTTTTCAAACTGCATTTTTCCATCCAGAGTGAGGGGGCACACTTTAAATATATGAAAGTGATATAGGCATCTTTGAGTGAACTTCGAGTAAAATTCAAGTATCTTGAGGCCGGGCTGAGTGTCCTCTGTTTTGGCAATCAAAATATGGTCACCCTAACTTAAAGTGATCCTCTGATTTAAATACATGTAGGCTCTAATAAACCACAATTGTTCTCTTGTACTAAAATATGTTGTTAGAAACACATAAAATGTTAAATCAATGGCAATATTTTATAATATTTAGTCCATATTTTGACCGTTAGTTGGCACCATGGTTTGCGGGCTCGCAGTGATGACGTAATTGGTATCTTTCCAAATGTGAAGCTCGTTCAACAAGTGCTTATTGCTGCCTAAACTCGCGAAGTAAAATGCCACGATGTGCTGCTTTTGGATGCAATTTCCAGTCAAATGGAAAAAAGGGGAGTGAAGTGAGTGGTCAAGGTGGAATTATTATTTTTAGTGAATAAATGTGCATAAGTGGAAGCTTCTCCCCCTTTTTGGTCCCTGTATGCATGTATCCTACCCACCACGCTTTACAACTGGCGCCCGAACATTTTTCCTGGATCCTCAGTCAAGTAAGGGTCCCATCGCGTCTGCAATAATGGTTTTGGATCTGTCCATTTATTTTTATTCGTCGGTCCCACAGCGGCTTTTTGGATCAGTCTATTTTGCGGAATCGACGGCCTAATCGCGGCTGCGATATTGCCATGGGATCGGTCTAATTCCTGGATCTTCGAGTGAGTAAAAAACGCGGATTTGGATTAGTATTGCTATCTTTTTTTGTTGACTATTCTCCGTGGGAGTGTTCCCTAAATCATACTAAATAATTAAAGCACTATGGCACGCTACGGTGACGACAGTGACTCTGACGTGGACTTAACAACAATGTAGGGCTGCAGCTATCGAATATTTTAGTAATCAAGTAATCAACTGAAAATTCTATCGATTAATCGAGTAATCGGATGAAACAAATATATTTTTAGGTGAAGAGCAATTATAAATATACAGGACTGTCTCAGATAATTAGAATATTGTGATAAAGTTCTTTACTTTCTGTAATGCAATTAAAAAAACAAAAATGTCATACATTCTGGATTCATTACACATCAACTGAACTATTTCAAGCCTTTTATTATTTGAATATTGCTGATTTTGGCTTACAGCTTAAGAAACCTCAAAAATCCTAAATCAAAAAATTAGAATACTTCCTCGGACCAAGTAAAAAAACAATTTTATAACAGCAAAACTAAATCAAACATTTGAAAATGTCCATTGATGCACTCAGTACTTGGTTGGGAATCCTTTTGCACGGATTACTGCATCAATCCGGCGTGGCATGGAGGCAATCAGCCTGTGGCATTGCTGAGGTGTTATTGATGCCCAGGATGCTTCGATAGCGGCCTTCAGCTCATTTGCATTTGTAGGTCTGGTGTCTTTCATCTTCTTCTTAACTATACCCCACAAATTCTCAATGGGGTTCAGGTCAGGGGAATTAGCAGGCCAATCAAGGACAGTGATGCCATGGTCAGTGCACCAGTTACTGGTGGTTTTGGCACTGTGGGCAGGTGCCAGATCATGCTGGAAAATGAAATCCTCATCTCCATAGAGCTTTTCAGCAGATGGAAGCATGTAGTGCTCTAAAATCTCTTGGTACACAGTTGCATTTACTCTGGACTTGATGAAACACAGTGGACCAACACCAGCAGCTGACATGGCTCCCCAAACCATTGCTGACTGTGGGAACTTCACACTGGATTTCAAGCAACTTGGATTTTGCTCCTCTCCAGCCTTTCTCCAGACACTGGCGCCTTGACTTCCAAATGAAATGCAAAACTTGCTTTCGTCTGAAAAGAGGACTTTGGACCACTCTGCAACTGTCCAGTGCTTCTTCTCCATAGCCCAAGTCAGACGCTTCTTCCGTTGTCTTGAGTTCAGAAGTGGCTTGACCATGGGAATACGGCTATTGTAGCCCATTTCCCGGACACGTCTGTGAACTGTGGCTTTTGATACCTGGACTCCAGCTTCAGCCCACTGTCTTTGAAGCTCCCCCAAATTCTGGAAGCGGCTCTTCTTCACAATTTTGTTAAGGCTGCGGTCATCTCTCTTGGTTGTGCAGCGTTTCCGGCCACATTTTTCCCTTCCAACAGACTTTTTGTGGATATGCTTTGAAACTGCACTCTGTGAACAGCCTGCTCTTTGAGAAATTTCTTTTTGTGTCTTACCCTCCTGATGGAGGGTATCAATGATGGTCCTCTGGACAGCAGTCAGATCAGCAGTCTTCCCCATACTTGTGATTTAGTTTACTGAACCAAGCTGAGTGTTTTTAAGGCTCAGGAAACCCTCGCAGGTGTTTCGAGTTAATTAGATGATTCAGGTGATTAGTTGAATAGCCTACTTGTATACTTTTTCATGATATTCTAATATTTTGAGATAGGATTTTTGAGTTTTCTTAAGCTGTAAGCCAAATTCAGCAATATTAAAATAATAAAAGGCTTGAAATAGTTCAGTTGATGTGTAATGAATCCAGAATGTATGACATTTTTGTTTTTTTAATTGCATTACAGAAAGTAAAGAACTTTATCACAATATTCTAATTATCTGAGACAGTCCTGTATATTGTTGAAAACAGCCAACAATTGCATCTCAGATGTAACTAGAATTTAAAAAAAAAAAGACTAATTCACTGCTTTCACTCAAAAAACCTTTAGATCTTATTAAAAATATATACATATACAGTTTATATACCTAAAAATGCCGTTACGCTTGATAACACACATCACTTAAAAGTTAGGATTTTTTCCCATGTGTTTCAATTGAATTTCTATTTGTGACAAGCCAGTTTTAAGTTCTAGTTAAGTTTTAAGTTTGTCTAAACTGTAAGTCCTGATAGGATTTTGAGTTTTTGCAGTGTTCCATCAAGATAAATGTATGATTCAGGCTGTATTGGAGCACATCAGGGACCAGTGCTACTTGGGGTTTTATCCAGCAATGACTACTGAGCAAAAAATTGATAGTTAGCATTATTGAGTTTTTATTTTACACCCTCATCACTCTACATCGCTATGTTATGTTAAAGCCTGTATGTAAGACACGTTAGCCACGCATCGACAGTGGTCATAATGAATAGAAACCTAGCCCTCCGCAGCGCTAACGTTAGGTGAGCTAGTAACAGTAACGTTAATCTTATTTATTAGCGCTTAGCGCTATTTATTGACGCTTAGTGCTCTACTGCTTTAAGATGGCGGCTGTTTACTAACGCTACCCAGACGCGGCCGAGTCTGTCAATTGGCATCTAGTTCAACATACATGTGATCTCTATGAGACTCATCAGACGCTACCTGCTACCAACGTAGCATCGTGCGGGCTAGTATTTAGCAATGTCGGCGTCGTTTGTAGCGGCTGTCGGCTGCAGTAAGTTGTTTTTTTTTTGCTTCTTCCTCTACGCACGGGACATCAGCGCGTTGTCCCGCATTAAAAATAGTCCGAGCAAAACGTGATATTAGAGCTGTCAAAGTAAACGATTACTCGAGGTGAATAAAATTACTCGGATCAGTTTTTAAACTCGAGTTACTCGAGTATTCGTTTCAGCTCTACAACAATGTTGGAGTTCGTCAGGGAATGCGTGTTTGCGTACTGCTGAGCTCCCGAGTGAAGAGTGGTCAACGGGCAATATTATTTTTTTGTGAATAAATGTGCATAAGTGGAAGCTTCTCCCCTTTCTGGTACTTTTATACACGTATCCTAGCTACCACGCGTTACAATGTACAAGACCTGGATTACACAAGGTGTGCTCTTTGGCCTGTACTGTATGTAAAGCACACAACAGATTTGGATGCTAACAATCTCCATAATTATATTGGGAAAACGTTTGAAAATGCAATATGCTTACCTTGAATATCTGCTAATAAAACCGGAGTTCCCGAATCCCAACAGCATGCACTCTCGTTCCCTACCAGAGTTCCCAACAGGACTCTCTTGCATCATTAGTTTTGCCCAACTTTTGTCTTATCAGGTATTTGCTGCACGCATTTTTCCCTGAAGCTCGTCTTGTGAGCTGTCCTGCTCTTCACTTTTCAGATCTGGTTCAAATAGGAAGGGTAGAACTGACGACATGTTGGGAAAGCTAACGAGTGACGTGCTGGAATTTCGCCAACGGGACCAGTGACGTCACGCACTGCGACGTAACAAGAATGGCGACCTATCACTTAAAATAATTTAACAAACTTTATTAAAACAAAAACATTAAGAGGGGTTTTAATATCAAATTATTATAGCTCATACTAACATTTATGTATTAAGAATTACTTGTCTTAAAAATGGAGGATCCCTTTAAGACTAGTAGGCTTTAATAAGCCACAATTTTTCTCTTTTACTAAAATATGTTATTAGAAACACATAAAATATTGGCATTTATTTAAAAATGTATAATATTTAGTACATGTTTTGACCTACGGAGGGCCTCATGTATTATACACGCAATGGACGCTTGGAGTGATGACGTAGTTTGTCACTGTCACTAGACCAGTGCTTCTCAATTATTTTCTGCGACGCCCCCCCAAGCAAGACGTAAATGTTTCGCGCCCCCCCAAACTCTCTGCCGCCACTGTAAATAGTATTATTTGTCTATAGAATTACTAATATAAATAAACATCTGCCTAATATTGTGTCCTTTTTTTCTAATAAAGAAAAAAAGTAACATAGATCAACTTATAATAAAGTATAACTTTATTAACATTGTTTTGTTTGTAACAGAGAAGACTTGACGTGCATCAATTTGCCTGAATTTAAAAAAAAAAAAAAAAGTCACATTCAAACTGTAAAAATACACTCAAGGTACATTTTTGACCATTTGATACAGAAAAATAAAATGTAATAAAATCAGTAAATAATAACAAATTCAAAATGATTAGAAACATTCACTCATGAGGACAATATGCCAAAAAATTTGACCGAAAAAACAAAAATGAATAAAGGAAAAAAAGAGTGTTCTTGGACAGAAGGACAGTTTTTATTTTTGCTGCTCACACTCAGTATTACCTCCTTTGCAATGGTGTGGAGTCATATTGCAATGAGCATGCTAACAATGCTCACTGGTTTACTGATATAACACTGACAAAGCAGGACGATTGTTGGCAATATTCGGCACGTTTTCGCTGAAAAACAAGCAAGCGGCTTATCAATGAGATTGGGGTCGAATGTCTTTAAGTGGCGTCTTAATTGATTTGGCTTCTGGCGGTCCGCTATAATTATTTTTAGACACAGTAAACAGTCTTTCCTCATCACCCACAGTATTAAAAGTCAAAGCTAAAAGGCAAACGGCACGAACAAAGCGCATTCTCGGCGGCTGAGGTAGAACCGTAGGTGAGGGCGGTCGTCGTTACGATCCCAAGCCGAAAATGGCACTTATCGGGCGGCGGCGTGAGAACCGGACAAGACAGTTGGTCGCTGCGTGAGTGAGTCCGGTCGGAAAACGGCTTTCGAAAACGGCGGCGGCGCACTGCTCTTCATATTTGTTTTCTGTGTGATGAGTGCTCTTCCTTAGTTCAAAAATACTGCACGCACTCTGAAAATGAGAGCGCCACTGCCACCCACTGAGTGGATGCGCAAGTACACTTTATTCCAGTACGGCAGAAAAAAAAAAAAAAAAAAGTATGTTCCCCGAGGTCACACGCGCCCCCCCTGGCATCGCTCTGGGGGGGCCCCACTATTTGAGAAGTACTGCACTAGACCAACACTACCGATTCTGCAATTCCTTCTACGCAGCGAGACGTCCAACACATGTGCACATCGGTTAAAAGTGGCGAGTACTTACTATTTGTGTTTTTATTGAGTCTTTTATTACCTTTTTATTGCCTCAAAATACTTTTTGCATGTATTTCCCTCTCATGCTTTTAAGCATTGTTTTCTTGCGGTAGCTCTAAAGCAGATTGTTGATCTGTTGACCACGTTAGTCACATAGCGTATTTAAATGACCCTTATTTGATAGTTCTACGTTTAAGTTTTTTCTTTGGGAATCTTTACAGTCCCTGACAAAAGTCTTGCCGCTTATCCATTTTGTAGAAACAACTGCTAATAACCTGACTTTTAATTATTCAATTGGTTTCACAAATGGCTCATATTAAAGCTAAGACCCACCCAAATGATGTTGAATGTACAAAAATACATTGAAGGGGAAAAGATATCGTCATCGCACACACCATATAATTGTTTGCATTAGTGTACAGGTTCTCGTAGGCACCGTCTAACTGTTTGCATTACTCTAGCACACGTAATATAATTAATCAGGAAATAGTATCATTTTCATATTTACGGTAGGACTACACTACTAATATAAAATAAATAGCACAACATAGTTTAATGAGAAGAAATAGAAGAGATACACAATTCTGTCTTATCACAAGATTGACGCACCAACTCTTGCAATCAGCTCTCCCAGCAAACTCCAAGGACAAAGCGCTTTGTCCTAAAACAAGTACAACCAGCCCGGACAGCAAAGTTGATAGCGGGTGTTCCAATCCGCGGACGAACCTAACCCGCCCGAAAGCGGCCACAGAGGGGATGACCCAAAAGCAATGCCAAGAAACGCCTTCGACAAGGCCCGCCTCAGCAAAGACTTTAAAAAGACTGGACACTGAGATAACACATATTTTTGCTGCTCGGAAACATGTAGCCTTGTTTTGGATCCAGAATTGTCCCTCCATCGTCTGTTTTTGCCTTGTTTTTTACCATTGTCGACGAATAAATTGTCAAACTGTTTTCGGTGAGTGTTCTTCAAACTTTGGAAACATGGAGTCGGTACAAAGGGTTAAAATAAGAAGAGGACGCACAAAGTTCGGCCTTCCCGGCGGGCGCACGCGAGGCAGCGTCAGCCGAACAGCACTTGTTTTGGCTGGTGCTGTTCCCGGGTGCGTCTGGGCCGGGGGGGCGAATTTCAACTGTTTCACTGAAAATACACTTATCATTTAATGAAGCCATAAAGGTCAAATTTTGGCAAGACAAAAGTTTTGTCACCTACAGAAAGTAGTGTGACAATTGAACAAAAAATGTACTTTAAATACAAAAATATGTTTCATAACGTAAGCAAATTAAGTAGTAAGTATTTTGTATGACTTCCATGGGCTTGAAGGACTGCATCCATGCGGTTCGGCAAGGATTCATTCAATTTATTGATGAATTCGTCTTGCATGCCTCCCAGCGTTCATCAACATTCTTGGGTTTCATCTTCCATGCTTCCCATTTCATCCTGCCCCAGACATACTCAATGATGTTCATGTCTGGTGACTGGGCTAACCAGTCCTGGAGGATCTTGATCTTCTTTGCCTTGAGGAACTTTGAGGTAGAGATTGAAGTATGCGATGGAGCACCATCCTGCTGCAAAATTTGTCCCTTTTTATGGTTAGGAATGTAAGAGGCAGCTAAGATTTGTTGATATTTCAGACTATTTTTGTTGCCTTCCACCCTGCAGATCTCTAGCACACCCCCATACTGGATGTAACCCCAGACCATGATTTTGCCACCACCAAACTTCAGTTTTCTGAGTGAATCTCGGATCCATGCGGGCTCCAGTAGGTCTCCTGCAATATTTGCGGTGACTGTGGTGTAATTCAATGGAAGATTCATCTGAGAAATCCACCTTTTGCCACTTTTCCAGTGTCCACCCTTTTGACAGGCTGTGGGCCTTGGCAAATGCCACACGGATTTTTAATTGTCTGCACCCTCAGAGATAAATAGTCTGAAATATCAACAAATCTTACCTCCCTCTTACATTCCTAACCATAAAAAGGGACAAATTCTGCAGCACAATGGTGCTCCATCACATACTTCAATCTCTACCTCAAAGTTCCTCAAGGCAAAGAAGATCAAAATCCTCCAGCCCAGTCACCAGACATGAACATCATTGAGCATGTCTGGGGTAGGATGAAAGAGGAAGCATGGAAGACGAAACCCAAGAATGTTAACGAAATCTGGGAGGCATGCAAGACTGCTGTCTTTGATGTTCCTGATGACTTCATCAATAAATTATATGAATCCTTGCCGAATCCCATGGAAGTCATACAAAATATTAAATTTTAATCTCACAGCACCACTACTTAATTCGCTTATGTTATGTAACATATTTTTGTATTTGAAGTACATTTTTTGTTCAATTTTCACACTACTTTCTGTAGGCTACAAAACTTTTGTCTTGCCAAAATTTGACCTTCATGACTTCATTGAATGATAAATGTTTTTTCAGTGAAACAAATATATTTTTGTACATTCAACATCATTTGGGAGGGTCTTAGCTTTCATGTGAGCCATTTCTGAAACCAATTGAATAACTAAAAGTCAGGTTATTAGCAATTGTTTCTACAAAATGGATCAGCGAAAAGACTTTTGTCAGGAACTGTAGTATGTTCTGTCTTTATGCATTGAAACAAAACAAGCTGAAAGCGCACGGTAGTACTTTGGGTTTCAAATTCGTCTCTTGTAGGACATTTCGCCGGTGTAGCACATTTTAGCAGAACATCGGTTTTGTCCCACTCTCATCTCGTCTCATCCCGTCTTTCCTGTTCATTTTGCTTTGCTGCTCATTTTGAGAAATCTCGACAGTGCTGTCATGCTCATTAATGTACTTCTCCGGTACAAATTGAAAGCGTTGAACAGATGACATGTTTATGTCGCTAGAGTCATACTCTGGAAGCCCGGCAGCTTCCAATTGTATTTTTGTATAAAATTGTATAAAAATTGTATAAATTGTATAAAAACGAAAACATCAGGAGAGTTTTTAATATCAAATTATTTTAACTCATAATAACGTTTATCTTTTAAGAACTACAAGTCTTTCTATCGATGGATCTCGTTGAAAAGGAATTTTATGCAGGTTTTTTTTTGTCTGTGTTCGAGTCTGTCAGTGTTTATCTGCGTGGGTATAACTGACATCACAGTTATCAAAGAAAGGCTACGCTCATAAGCGGAGTCATTTTTTTGTGTTTATCCGTTGTCAGAGGTGGAAGAAATTTGTGATGTGACTTGAATGCTTTGAGCTTTAAAATTCCACATTAAGGTAGGTGTTTTCTTTCCCTTTAAATGATCTCAAAACATTACTGTGTAAATCAATATATATAGATTCAGGCTAAATAACTGTGAATCGTAAAAAACTGTGACGCATTCAAATGTGAGGTTGAAGCAGCTGAGTATATTACCTGTGTTCGTGGCGTTGTCAAGCTGGCTCAGCAAATTCACTACACTTGGAGACTCTACCTCTGGGGTCTCGTATGTTCCTTCGGAGTCTGAACTATAAAGAAAGAACGTAATTATTTTCTGAGGCAATCGTGCAAAATCCCTAGGCCATAGATTTATCTGCAGCACTATGATTACAATATTGCTTTATTTCTTAAGTCTTTTTTTTTAGAGTAGAATCAGAAAAAAAATGCAAAAGGTCTTAGAAATCTCAATATTACCTACAATCAGCCTATCTAATCCATCTTCCCTCTTCTCAACATTCGGGATCCCCTCCCCACATTAGGTAGCACATATATTGAATGTTTTTGTATCACTATTACCTGTTCTTTCGTTCTTTATGTCCTCCTAAACCTGTACTTTCTAGCTGCATTCTCTCAATGAACAACCCAATATAAACAACACCTTTACGGCTTTAAAGACACTCGAATGTACTGCACTGTAAGCAGCTGAACAGGACAAAAAATACAGCATAGGCCCGAATATAAGACAGCCCTGATTATAAAACGACCCCGACTAAGACTCGTTTAAAAAAAGCCTTTTTAAACACCAAATTCATTTTTATACAGAAAATAATTACAGTACATCTGAAACAAATGATTATAACAACATATTTGAGAGAAAAAGCATCTTATTTTGCCTCATTCAAATCTTAATATCTAAACATTTAAAGAGCATATGACACGAGAAAAAAAGTCTTAAATGGCATTATTATGTGAATTAGAATCATATTTTGAGACGATTCGACTATATACAACAATTTAGAAAAGCACAGATGACGAGAAATTAGTCTTTTAATCTGCCGGTTAGCCCCGCCTACCATTATAGGGCTTTAGCGTGGTGGATGACGTCAGCGGTAGACTGGGCTCATCGGTTTTACTATTCAGCACATTGAGGGGGAATTATTCAGAACGAGGAAAACGCGACGAAGAGAGCCGCAAAATGTCATTGTTTCAGTCTCTCTACTCCAATATTTTTACAGGATATTCTTTTTATCCAAGTATTTTTTCCCAATAGCCATATAAATGGCTTGAGAAGGACCTGTCAGCCCGTCGAGGGGGAACTATTCACAACGAGGAAAACGCGACGGAGAGAGCGGCAAAATGTCATTGTTTCTGTCTCTTTACTTCAATATTTTTACAGGATATTCTTTTTATCCAAGTATTTTCCCTAATTGCTAAATAAATGGCATGTTCATGACAAATAACAGTCTTGTGCTGAATGGAATATGAAATAATAAAAATGCATTTATTCAGGACGACATGGCAAAATTACTCCATAATGGTAAAAAATGTCGACTTCACCTTTACTGTCGCACCTCCCGAATGATATTTTATGACACCTAAATCGGACATATGTCATTTCCCTTCCCCGGCTTCGGAGAATGTAAACAAACCAGAAGCCGTGACAGCTAGCCGACATGCTAACCCGAACCGAGTGATGTTTCAAAGTCTTCGAAGTGGAAAATCACACATAACTATCCTGGATTATTTGACATGACGACCCGGTTGTCAATTGTCTTAGTGGATCGGCAAACCGCCCGGCGGAGAGCAATTTACAGTTCGTTCCCCGGAGGAGGGTGGCTGGATTTGTTGCGCAGCTAACGTGCTGCTGCTAATGACATTTAGGAGAGCTTTTTACATGCCTATCAATGATCAAACGTAAGTAGTCCTTCATTTAAAGGAAGTTTGTAGTGTTTACTTTGTAATCGCTGCATTCGTATTTGACATAATACAAAACAAGATGTTTATTCACTTCCTCGTCAGTCCAATGGTCCCACAGTAAATATCCATGGTGAATGGGAACCTTTTGAAACTCCAAAAAGGCACATACGCCTCTCTCTCATACAGAATGATTTTTCTGCAGCCGTTTGGCTGGCGTGATGTGAAAAATAAACGTAGTAATCCGCAAAATCAGCTGAATCCTTCGTCCTCATACACAACAGTACACTGTAGCGTGAAGAGGACGTCTTCTACCGTACACGTCACAGCGCCCTCCTCCTCAATGCAAGACCGAAGCCGGAAGTCACTCATTTTCATGGCGCGGGATTCAAAAAACTAAATAAAAATAGCGATCGCTTCCACACACATCCAAGCGGCCCATATCATTCAGGGGCATAAAATACCGCGCATATTATGAAATAAACATGCTTTTTCGTGTCACAGGCACTTTAAATATGTAAACTAAAGTGCAATCACATTCGTAAATGAATGGCTTCTGGTTTTTTAAATGTAAATAAACCAATCTATTGTGATGAAACAACAAAATTGCAATAACTGCATCAACCATCAAAGTGAAGTCTAACTGTAACTGTAATCTTGAAACAGATCTGAATAAGGAAAAACATTGCAATAAGATAATGCAAACTGGTTAAACTTGAGAGTAGCTGAGATCTTTCATGACAGAACATCGCTTCAATGATATCTGGCGCCATCTAGCGTCGTGAATGGGTATAATGTCTAGACCGCGAATATATGACGACTCCCACTTTTTCAGTCTCATTTCAATGCAAAAAAACCAAAAAAAACACAGTCTTATATTCGGGCCAATACGGT